>NC_018398.1:781067-911769 GCF_000208865.1 Neospora caninum Liverpool | reverse complement strand
CCATCGTTTTTTAGACAAGGGGCAAGTCAGACTACGTGCGCCTTTTCGACGAGTCAGCGTTTGAGTCTCTTTGAGCATATACTTCTCAAGAAGATCATGTTCCGTCTCTCACGCGTCGGGAAGGCGCCGAAATGAAAGATCTCCGTTTTTAAAACCCGGGAATCTCGTCCCAGTTCCCCTGTCTGACTCAAAAACGGCAAGAATGCCACGTGGTCCGCGCCTGTCCTCTCTCGCGAGTGAAACGGCTTTCCCCTTCAGCCTTCTTTGCGGCAAGAGTTTGGCTTCGCAGCCTCAAACCCAAGTTTTTCTCCGGTTGTGCAGGGAGATTTCCGTGTTTTTGATTTGTTCAGCCCTTTCGAAGAGTAGTTCGGGTCATTTCTTCCGAAAAACCGACGGCACAGCGGCGGCGAGGGCAGTCCCGGAGAGAGCGCTCATGTCGAGTGTGAGCGTGAGTGCCTACGCGCTCGGCCGTTGGCTGTTTGTCAACTAGCAAGCGGGGCTTCGATTCTCTCTCTTGGCGCAGTTGGTTCTGTTTGTCTTTCTCGGGATGGCGCGCTGAAGGAATCTTGGCGGCGGATGTGCAAAGAAATTCGTCTCTCTTTTCTTCGTCCACACTTTTCTGAACCCAGTGAACGCACGGCCTGTTTGCACGCGCGTTACGTCTCTCGGCTTGGTGCACTCCAGCTTTTTTTCTCGCGGTACGCTTGTCGATTTCTCGTCTTTTTGTCTTGGCGACTGTTCTTGAGGTTTCCTCTTTGGGTTTCCCTCACGCTCCCTCGTCCGCTTGTTTGTCGGCAAGGTGCATTCACTTTTTTGCTGCCCAAGTTTGTAAACCTGCCACTCTGTCGCTCGCTGGCCGACGAGCGAGACCGCGAGACTGGCACGCAGGTTCGCCCGGAGCTACAGTTGCGGATCCCCCAAAAGAGAGGTTTTTGAGGCGGCAGTTGAGGCCGCGACTTTCCCTGGCGGTTCTACAGAGCAGGTTTGGCTTCTCTTGCGACGGTTTTCATTTTACGCTGGCGCGTCGTCTCACCGCGCGTAGGCACTCGGGCGTTGAGGCGCAAAATGCGATTTGTGAACCAGGGACACTCTTCTCCGAATGCAGATTCGTCCACAGACTGGATGAAAACCGACGCGCTTGGGAACGCACGCAGTTTGTCTTTCGTGTGTATCGGTGTGTGTCGAGTACATCTCGCTAGATCCGGTTTTTTCCCCGCGGGGTCGCTCTCCTCCGGTCTCTCTTCCATTCACCTCCGTATATTCGTGTAAACAGATATACGTCTGCGTGACGATTGTAACTTTCTTTCTCACTGCGTATAGAATCGACGAGGGTCTATGCACGAGCTGTATGGTGTATGCGGTTCGGGCGTCCCGCGTCAGTTGGAGTCTCGAGGCGTGCGCCTCCCGCTGGAATACACCGAGACTTGATACCACCTAGGAATCGAAATCTGACTCCACCGATGAGATCCACACCAAGTTATTAAGTGTGCAGCCATGACGCAATCCGATTTTTTGTGTGGTGGCTACCATGGGTCGTGCACCTGCAGTTGAAACTACGCCCGTGCGTCGCACGCAGTGTTCTCTCCTTTTCCGTTTTCCTCGCGGTGCGCGAACGCGAAACTTCCGCCCGTAGTCGCGCAAAGGACAGCGGCTTCGAGGTCGTGGGAACTTTTTTGCGCGGTTGCTTTGGCGGCTCTTCTTCCCTGAACAACGAGTTAGATCTGCCGGAGAGAAAGTGTCTCTCTCGTGCAAATCCAGTCTGCAGTAGAGGCGCCTCCCTCCCTCCGCGCCGCCGCTTCCCCTCTGTCTAGCCTCAAGTTCAGTCACTCGTGTTTGTTTGAACCGTCTCGCGCATCTGTTTTGGGATGCCGCGACATGCTCGTTGAAATGGCCCCCCGTCATTCTTCACCTTAGCACTCGCAGCGACTCCTCTCTGCATGTGTTGAAGTGTATGCCGGGTTAGGTAGATAAGCACACTCAATCTCCGTGGACCGACGCGCACACGTGCCTGTCGGAACGTGTGAAGTCAAGCGGTTGCTACGTCAAGAAGATGGAGACGATAGCGACGCTTCCCGGATCGCGATCGGCTGCCGCCGGCCGAGGGAATGACTCGGACCGCGTGCGGGAGCGAACTTTGAGGGAAGATCTCGAAGAAGCGCGCGACAAATTGTTAAAACTCAAGTAGGCTCACCTCGCGGGTTCCGTTCGCCACAGAAAACAAAATCACTGTCCAACATATATATATATATATATGCATGAAAGGTATGGGCTTGTCAAAAGCTCCCGGTTAACGTTCTGGCGGTGTCTTTGAGTGTTTAGATGTATCTGCGTGTGCGTGTTCTGTGCAGGAGAATGAATGAGTTTTTGGAGGGGGAGAATCAAGAACTACGCAACAGGCTCTTATCTCAGCTGGTACGACCGCTCTCTCTGAGCAACCTCGCTAGGAACCCCATCTGCAGTGTTCCGTTCTGCCTCTACTGCGCTCCTTTGCTGTTTTGCTCCGGCACTCACCTGAAACTCGACACGGAGACTCCCAAACGATGGCTACATGGATCTCTGTCTCTACGCCTGTATACTATTTTGCTTCGATCTGCAACTTCTTTTCAAATGTGGATATATACATATATATGTATACATATATCCCTGTGTATGTGTATGAATTATACATGTGTACGTGTAGAGAGATGTGTGTCTTGATCAACACATGTAAGGACACGAATTTCTTCCTGTTTGTTTGCATGTTCGTGTTGCACTTGTGGACTTCTGCCGTCAGATGCGTTTCGCTTTGTGCGGGTGTCTCTGGCCTTGAGCGTGTGCGAAACGGAGACTGATGTGGACAAGATTTTCACACACGCTCGCCCGTTTCCTTCGTGTTCTCGCCTGCAGGCGAGCTACCCGGACGCGTCGGAGACGCGGGAGTTGGGGCGGCGCTACGGCCCCGAGCTCGCGCACGCCTTCTCGAGCCTTACAGACGAAAACAAGTATTTGAAGGTAAAACTGCAGAGCACGCAACGGGCGCAAGTGCGGGCAGACCTTCGGGCGCAGAAGCTCGGCGAGGCGCTGCGTTCCAAAGAGGAGAGAGACTACGCGTCCCGGCTCGCGCGCGACGCCGTCAGAGGCAGCCGCTCGTCTGCGTCTCTCTCGATGCTGGAAGACGGGGAGACGCGCGGCCGCGGACACAGCGGAGAGAGCGAGGCTCTGGCCGTCGAGGACGTGCCGGGGCCCGTGGCGCTGATGCGCGGGTCGAAACACATGCGGTTGCGCGCCGAGACGTCCGAGCACTGCCTGTGCACCGCGAAGCTGCAGGAGTTGATGGATTCGCTCGACGAGAACCTCAAGAGCTACGAACGCAACGTGTGGCAACTGCGAGTCAACGCCCTTGAGGACGAGCGAAATGAGCTGGCGATGAAGTAAGCCACGCGAAAAACAGAGGGTCCGCCAGAACGGCGGGGCGGGGCTGTGCTTGGGGGGAGAAGGCAGGACTCTTTCGTGGCGGTCGGAAGGGGAGAACGCGGGGACTCTAGGGGACATCCTGAGAGGTCGAGGGTGGATCTGGCGGAGGTGGGAGAGGACCAGGAAAGAGACCGACGGGACAGTTACAGATCCAGGACGGAGAACCGCCAGAGCGTCTTCCTGGCAGAGACGAGGACGGTTTCGGCCGGAGCAGCAAGACGACTTCGTGTGTCTTTTTTTGCAGAGTGGCGGGTCTCCGAGAGCGCCTCTCAGACATTCAATCCAAAATCATGGGTGACCCGTTCCTGTCTGCAAAGTACGCGGCGGCAGGGACTCCCGGCGCAGTTCCCAATGCCCAAGTTCAGCTGCGAGAAGCCTCCGCAAGGCTCGCACTCGCGGAAGTAAGGGACGCGTGACAGAGCAAACCCCGATTCCACGTTTTCCGCAAAGCTTCTTCTGACTTCCGTAACCCATGTGAACATATATATATACGCACCTACACACCTATTCCTTTACCTTTCGGCCTCGAAGCGTTCCCCTGTACACCTATCTAGATGTACTTATACTATCTGATGGGAAGAACGCAGGTAGAATCCGGGCAAACCTCCGTCTGTTTCTCACACCTTGTAGGCATATATATATATATATATATATATACGTGTATGTAATTCCTGCATATATATATATATATATGCATATCTGCCAATCCAGGTATGGAAGTATGATACTTGTAGGTGCGTGACTATTTTCTGTAACGTCTGTGTGGGTCTGTGTGCGTCGGCGGCGGAGTCGTGTTCCGAGCTCCTTTTTGGTCGAGAACTCGTGTTTTTTCTCAGGATGTCAATGCGGAGTTGGAGAGGCGCCTCGCATTTGAGCGCAGTATCTCGCGAAGCTGGCAAACGAATCTTCGAGCCATGCAGCGCGAGGTGAGGGCAGTGCATGCGTTCACTCTCTTTGCTCCTTTGTGAGGACCGTAGATTTCCTGAATTATCGCGTGTTGGATTCCCCGTCAGGGTCTGTGTGTAGGGCATCTTCATGCGGGCACGCATGCACCCACATGCACGCTGATAAACACTGGATTAGATCTTAATCCTCTTTGTTTCCTGGAGCCGCGCTCTATTGTGTCAGCGGAACTCAGTTAAGACGATAACACTTGTAGAATCAGAAGCGTTGTGATACTGTGCCTGCTGCGGCGGTGTGTTACGTTTCGGCAAATGCACACTTTTCTGGTTTTTCAGTCCGTCGAGACAGATTTCGTCCCCCTGATTGTCGTCTGTGAGGCGGGGTTCTCTCTCGCTTTGTCTCCTCGCCAAACATAGTTCTAGTCCCTCTGGCGAACCAAGTGTTACCGTTGCTCCAGGATACTATTTCGTACCTTCGACGGCGAATGCCGACGGACTCTAGGAGGGTTTTCCGACCGAAGGCTGGACCCTTTCTTCTTTTCTTCGCGGAGCCCCCGAGCCGCCGTGGCTCATTCGCGTGGCGATCCTGCCTGGTCCGTGCCGTTGTTTCTTCGCAGCTCCGAGACCACCTCGCGACTCTCGCGCTTGCGTCCCGGAAAAGTGGAATGAAATGCGACTTGTTTCGCGGCGGAATCCTTGCAGCCGCTGAGGCCGCCGCAAGGCGAGACTTGGGCGGTTTGACGTGCTCCGAACGAGAGTCGCTGCGTCTCCTTCGTCAGGCCGGAGACAGAATCGATGCCGATGCCAAACGTGAGTGTGCACACGTGCCTGTCGCCGTGTGTTTCGCAACGTCAAGCGATTCGATATAGCGTCCGTCTCTCACAGTCGACGCATACGTATTTGTATGTACTTACATGTATATGTATATATCTCTGTATACATAGTCACGCATCGAGGCGTACAAAGAGGCTGCCGCAGTCAAGATTGAGGGTTTACTTTTTGTGACACATATACGTGCGTAGGTGCTCGCGTTCCCCTCCAAAGGCCCTCACCCAGGTGCATAGCGGCCTATATCTGCATGAGCGATTCGAGCATGATACTCATAGAGTGGGGACTTCCGCGTATTGACAGTCACCGAATCCACCGTAGACGCAAAGACACACCAGCTCCTGGAGTCGCCGCGTTGCCATGCGTCCATCTTTTAAAGAGACACAGAAACGGAACGGCACCTACGCGGGTCCTCTCTATCATAAATGGATCCTATCCATGTATGAATCTATATATATATATATATATATATATATGCGAATACTGTGCTGTTGGTGTTAGCACACCGTAACGCAAGTCCTGGCGCTTTTGTGGTGTTTTTCAGGCCTCGAAGTGTATTCCGCAAGGATTGCCGAGTTGGAGAGAGAAGTGAAAGATCTGCGGGTTAGACTGAACGACGCGCTTACTCAGAAAGCCGTCGCTCGAGTGGACTCTGTTGGTCCGGTGGAGTCGACAGACGACTCGTCTTCTGAATCAGATGAGAGCTAGTTGTTTCAATCGACCGTGCCACGTCCTGTAGGGGAGACTCCTTTTTCGTCATTTCTCTTTTTCACGTCGTTCCTCTTTTTTTGCGTCGTTTCTTTTTCGCGTAAAGGCCCCGGGAAAGACGGCAATCGCTGACTCGAGGGGTCCGGCCAAAGCAAAGCGCGAGTCTTTGAGGCATAATTTGTTTTCTCGGAGCGGGAACAGGCAACGCGCGCGGGCGAGACGGGACTGAAAGAACTCCAGGGAGGCGAGGATCGAGAAAGGGAAACGAGGAGCTGCGGGACATGGGGGAGGCTCGCACGGGGATTGCGAAGAGACAGCGGGAAAAGAGAGACAGGGAGGGCAAAAACTGCCATGAACAGGAAGAGGGTTTGGGATTCCGGGAAGAGGACGTCTACAAGAAGCGGAGGCAAAGTGATTGCCGTTTTGTGAGGGCCTTCCCTAGGGATAGATAGCCACGTCATGTCTGTACATCACGTGCGCGCATGCTTGCATATATAATATATATATATATATATATTATGGAGGCGTTCTGGTATATATGTTGTAAATGTGTTTTTCGCGCGCCAAACATGTTTCTCCCTCTGAAAGCCCCCGTCTTCGTGTGTGCCTGTGCTGTGTGCCTGTGCGTGCATGCAACATCGCCTCCCGGCTCTCGGTCGCCTCGATAATTTCCTCGCTGTTTCACCTTCGAATTCGCCGCCGTCTTTCTTCCGGAACCTGGAAAAACATTAAACCCTCCCCGCCGGGCATTTCCCTTCCAACCTCCCTCGCCTCTGTGTCGCGCTTCTCGCGTCTGCTCTCCGTTCCCCCGTCCTCTCTCTGGTTCTTTCCGGACTTGTCATCTCTCTTGCGTTTCATGTCCGTCAATTCCTATCGTCTGAGTTGTCTCTCCTTCGCTTGTTTGATCTCTTCGTCGCCTCCCGTCGCGCCTTGGATTCGTCTCTCACCTTCCTTCTCTTCTGTTTTTTGTCTCCTTTTCGTCTTTGCCTCCTCCTCTCTTTCTTTCTCACTCTCACCATCTCGTTCTTCTCGTTCTCTCTGTCGCTCCTCCCTTCTTCCCTATTTCTTCTCTCTATCTCCCCCCGCATCTCGTTCTCTCCCTTTCTCTCTTCTCGCTCTCTCTCTTCCCTCTCTCTGTCTCGTCTCTCTCTTTGGTTCTGTCCAGTTTTCCAATACGAATTTGGTTGAGAGCTTAACGTGTGCCTGCGACAGCGACTTGGAACCTGGCGCGGCGGTCTCGGCGCTTCCCGGCTTCTCTGCTGGCGGCAACGACTTCACCGCATTCAGCCCGGGGCACGCGCTGCGCTCGGGATTATTCGTTGCGCGGCGAATACTGGCCGACCGTCTCGTGTACAGCGACGCGTTGCAGGAGATCCGCGAGAGACGCAGCGAGCTCCGAGAGCGCCGGGCGTCTCTCGGTGTGTCGCGCGCAAAGCTGAGAGGTCTGCGTGACATCCCCGTCGACATATACGGCGCAGGGAAGAGGCAAAGGCACAGGGAGAAAGAAGGAGTCATGCCGGTCGCGGCGCCGGCAGGCGCAGACTGCGACGGTGTCGAAGAAGCCGAAACAGTGCGCATGCGCGTGTCGGAGTCGTCGTGGACTCTGGATCGTGACCGAGTGCTAGTGAGGCAGGTGGAGCTCCTGCGGCGACTCGCTGGGGTGGAAGAGAAGTTCACCTTTCCACGGCCTGGAGCCGTTAGCGAGGTGGAGGAGAGCGAGAAAGGCGAGAAGAAGCGCCGGGGAGACGGGAAGTGGCGGAGCGGTGAAGAGGCAGGAAGCAGCCGAGACGAACCTGCGGCTTCGTATCGCTTTTCGCCGGAAATGGAGGCGACAATGAGAGCCGCCGAGGCATCAATTCGCTGCGACGCTGCAGGGATCAAGGAGAAGGTCGAGAGCGAGGCAGAGAGGAAGGCGGAGAGGGAACGGTTTATGGGGGAAGTGAGGAAAGAGCAGGAGCGCGTTGCGCGCGAAATGCGGCGGCAGGTCGACGAAATGAGGAAGCAGATGGAGAAGGAGAAGTTGGAGATGGTCCGGCGAATGGAGGAGGAACGAAGAAGACGACGGGAGGCCATGGAAGAAGAAGAGAGGCGCGAGCAGAAGAAGAAGCTGGAGAGACAGAAGGAGGAAGAAGCGTACTGGAAAGAGCGAGAGGCGCGGCGGAAGAAGGCCGAAGAAGAGGAGGAACGGAGAAGACGTGAGAGAGAAGAAGAAATCTCGAAAAGATGCGAAGAGCGAGAACGTCGTTTCAGAGAGGAAGAGGAAGAACTCGAGAGAAGGCGGCAGCAACGGATTCGAGAGGAGGAAGAAGAGAGAAGGCTGCGCGACGAACGGAGAAGGAGAGAAGAAGCCGAGGACGAAGAGCGAAGACAGCGAAGGAAGCAAGAAGAAGAGCGCGAGGCAGAGAGGCGCAGAAACCAACTGAAAGAGAGAGAAGAGCTGGCGAGAAGACGACAGAAAGAGGAAGAGGAAGAGGAAGACAGAAGAAGGAAACAAAGGGAGCAAGAAGAAGAAGAGAGAAGAAGGAAACAAAGGGAGCAAGAGGAAGAAGAAGAGAGACGCAGAAGACGGAGAGCAGAAGAGGAAGAAGAAGAGAGAAGAAGGAAACAAAGGGAGCAAGAGGAAGAAGAAGAGAGACGCAGAAGACGGAGAGCAGAAGAGGAAGAAGAAGAGAGAAGAAGGAAACAAAGGGAGCAAGAGGAAGAAGAAGAGAGACGCAGAAGACGGAGAGCAGAAGAGGAAGAAGAAGAGAGAAGAAGGAAACAAAGGGAGCAAGAGGAAGAAGAAGAGAGAGGGAGGCAGTTCCGTCAAGCAGAGGAGAGGGCCCGAAGAGAAGCTGAACCAGCACGACAAACGCTTCCCTCCGATGCCTTAGACGGGCAGTCGGAAGCAGCCACCAACGGAGAAACAGCCTCAACACGAAACCAGGAAGCGCTTCCGGCATCCTCACCTTCATACGCAGATGGTCCACCTGCACACCCAGAAAGCGGCGCTGAGCAGCCTCCAGGGCCACTTGGCCGAATGGCCAAACGAAATGCGTCTCTTGCCGGTGAGGCATATTCTTTTACCGAAAGCGAGATGCGCTCGCGCCTCCGGTAGCAGACCACTCTCCTGTTCGTTTTTGCCTTCTGTGTCCGTGGTGTCACGCGTCTGTGTCTGCACTTTCTCTGCTTCGCTGCATGCTTTCTGCGGAGATTGTCTCAAACCCATTTTGTTCTGTATCTCCTTTAGAAGTCGATTCAGAACCACGGCGGACTCGACGGCAGTCAGCGTCCCATCGCGCCCAGGGCCGTATATGTCTAGCACATATATACATAGTTCCACGTGTACATACATTAATCGATGCGCTTATGAATGTGCCTAAGTCTAAACTCATATTCAAGGATGCGTATTCAAACGTTGCTATGTATAAAAGCATGCATAAATACATCAGCCGATATACATATAAACATATACCCATAGATCGATGTAGTAATGCATGCGTATGTCTATGTATATATATGTATACATATCTGAATGTAAGGGTTCATAGAAGAGGTTCCTGCGTTTGCCTGTGTCCGCCGCTGGTAAAAAAGCCGGCGACCTGAGCGAAACTTGTGTTTTTTCAGGTGCCATCGCACCGAGTAAGATGAAGGAGATAACGAGTTGCAGCGCAGCAGAAGGTAAACACTTTCCGCGCATCTTCGGCGCACGGACAGGCCTTAAAGTGGAGAAGGTTGGAGTCGAATGCGCCCCCGCTGGGAGGAGAAAAGGCGTCTCCTTGTTCGATTTCGCGTTTGATGGCATGTCCCTGTGAATCTGTGCATGTGCATGTGCCCACGTGGCGTCCACTGGAGCTAGGGAACAGATGACTGTGTCCATGCGCGTCAGTGTCTTGTCGATGCCTGGCAGGCAGAAATTTGCATGCATATATATATATATATATATATATATCCATGTATTTACAAGCATACGTAGATATATATATATAGGTATCTGTATATACATTTGTTCGCGTTGGCCGGTGTTTTCAAGCATTTAGATCGACGGTCGGATAGAGAGCAGCGTAGAGTGTCTCTTTCGCTTTGTGTTTCCGACGTATGTCCATCGCAGGGAGTTTCTTTTTGTTCTCCTCTAGCCTCTATCGGTACCGTCCACATATGTCTTTCCGGACGTTTTTCACCTGTCCCGATCGATTCTCCTTTTTTGTGTTGGATTGGCTGTCGCGCTGTCGACTCCTTCAGACGAGAACCAGGGCGCTGCGGTCCACTTCGACGAAGACGACTCTCCTTGTAAGACACACAGCGCATTCCTCATGCATGGTTTTCTCAGCCACACCGAGAAGTAAAGGTAACCGTGTCGAAAGCATAGAGAGATGACCGCCTGACGATCTCATTTGTTCCAAACTCTAGACTTTAATTCCCTATATATATATATATATATATATATATATATGGATCTACAAGCCTGCGCCTGTCTTTGGACGCCACGAAGTTGTCTCTCCTTCACACCTAGAAGAGAAAACACATTCCCAGTTGTAGAGACACTCGGGCCTGCTCCAAGTGAAAAATGCGGCTGCCAAACTTCATTCACGTCTATACCAGTGCACAATATATATATATATATATAGAGAGAGAGAGAGAGTTATATGTGGTTGTCAATGTCTCTCGGTGTTTCGTGCCTCGCCTGTCTCCACTCACGGCGTGTGTGTGTGTGCGTAGGCGTTTCTGTGTATCGAGGCCCGGGAGAAAGGAACGCAGTTTCCACTCGCTTTGAAAGACGCGCGACCTTTCCCCTTTGTTCGTGGCTCAGCCGTTTGTCCACTGGGTTCGCTTGTTTTTTTTCTTCGCAGCCACCTCTGTTTCGACCGCCACAGTGACGGGCGCCGACGACGCGTCGACCGACAGCGAAAACGAAAGCGTCGTGAGCGCCTCGTACTCGCCGCGAAGTGCGCTGAAACACAAAATTCACGACAAATACAACAGCCTCGCAAATGCCTTCAAGTACATGGACAATCGACGAACGGGGGCTGTCACGCTTCATGTGAGTGCGGCGACGGTAGTGCTGGACCGCTTTCTCCAAAGCGATTTCACGGAAACCTAACATCCGCATGTTTGATTGCCAGTCACCTGAAGCCTCACGGGGGCGTGCTCCGCTTGGAGGAAGGCGGAAGGCCCGGTAACGCGAGGCAGGCACTTGAACCGCCCTATCTCACACGTGCTCCCGTAACGCGCGTGCACCGACAGCAACAAAACCGAACATTCGGTTCTGCTGGATGCGAAGACACGTATCAACCGATACACAACTCTAACTGTATATCCAGTTTATCCATGACTTTTGCAATGGCCAAGTCAACCTAAATATACATATATATATATATATATATTTATTTATGGATGATACAAGAGAAATCTGGGAGGGCGCGATGGCTTCGGACGTGCGTGGGAGCGTTTTCTGTAGTCAATACTGCAGATGAGCACACATGAAGGTCTGCGGTCTTTCGCTAACGGACAGTCGCGTTTGTCGAGAAGCGTGCCTCGGTGTGAAGATAAGGCGAGGCGGTGTTTGTCTTCTGTTCTCTCTGTCTGTCCAGCAATTCGCAGACTTTCTGGATGAATCTGGCCTGGATTATCCGTTCTCGACAGTCCACGACCTGTACCGTCAGCTCTCTCAACCTGCAGAAATGCTGACGGAAGGCCTGTTGTACAGAAACATGGACGGTGACGCCACGCTCGTACAGCTGGGAAGGCGACTTGAGGACGTAGGTTTGTGCCTTTTCTTCTCTCTTCTCTCTCGTGTCGTGGTCTCGAGTCTTCCCTCTCCTTTCCTGGCGACGTCGTTCTCTTCTGTCGTGTGGGTGTCTCTTTCGATCTGCTTCGCGAGCTCGTCGGGCGTTGAGGCCTCCATCTGTCTTCCTGGACGCTTTCGCGGTCGTGTCTCCGGGCTTTCAGATCTTCGGAAACATGGGCGTCCCGTTCGAGGCGGAACAAATTGCTCCCACAGGGCGCGTGACGAAAGACGCCTTCTTTCGTGTCAGCGCCAAAGCGGGGTTGACATCTCAAAATGCGGAGGCGCTCTGGAAGTCCATTGACGTGTAAGGAAATTGTCTTTCATTTGCGGCTCGTCTCCTCTCCGTCGACTCGCATTGCGTCTCACTCGCGGTCCAGTCAGGCAGCCGCGCGTGTCTTCTTGTCCGACCTGCGACCAGTCGCCTTCCTGCTCCGGCGCTCACCGCCTCTCGCGTTTCCTTTCTGGCGCTCTGTGGCCAGAATGCAGGGCGTATGCATGCATTTCGCCCTGCTCTCTCGCTCGCTCAAATCGTTGCGGAAGCCTCTCCACTCACCGCATGCGCGCCTGCCTTCAAATGCGGAGTTCGCAGAGGGAGCGGCCGCTCGCTCCTCGACCGCCGTCTCGAGGCACCTTGCGGGGCTCTCCTCTCCCCGTGCGTTCTGCCTGTCGCGTCGACGCCTGCTCCCGTCGACTCTCGCCTGCTGTCGGCCCTCCGTGCAGCTCTCGCAACCGCAGACGCAGGCTAGAGGAGAGCCTCCACTCGAACGCGGCCGCTTGTGTTTGCGTCTCTGTGCAGACTCGGCTCCGGGCACTTGCAGCTGGAAAGTGTCCTTCTTCTCCTGGAAGGTAAGCGTCTCTCTCTGCGGAACAGCCATTCCTTGTGCGAGACGTCCCCGCCCGCCCGCTTCCCAGCGACTGTCTCTGTCGCGCTGGATCTCCGTCGAGATGGAGTCACGCACAACCGCTTCTGCGTCCACGCAGGAAGGCCTCCACGGGATTCTGAGGAGTTCGGCGGCAGGGAACTTCCGTCCCAGACTGTCCTCGAGACAGCCTAGGCGTGGAATACCCGGATACCTAGGCGCGCGCACTTATATATGCACATACGTATGTGCATACATATGTGCATGTGCATATATATATATATATATACATGTCGTTTATATGTATATTTTGTATTTACGTACATGAGTATGTGTGTTTGTGTTAGTGTATGCAAAGGTATGAGTGAATGTGTTTGACTACACGAGTGCATGTGTAGGTACCGGAATGTATAGGTATATTTCTATGCGTGCATTTGAAGACGCATGCGACCCCGCCTCCAGAGATCCGCTGTACGCGGCGGAGCTTCTCCGTCGTTCGGTTGAGGACCGAAGCGGCGCGCGTGCGGTGCGCGTCTGTCGTTCAGACAACGTCGAGTTGGCGGAAGTGAAGCGCATTGAGGAAGAAGTTGCCAAGATGGAGGGCGGCCTGATGAGTTTCTTCGGCCGGTCGAGTCCACCGCCGTCGCCGCAGCCGAAATGCAAACGCCATGAATCTTGTGGCCGACCTCTCGGTGGGTAACAGTGCACAGCGCGACGGACTGTTAGCGGTCTCTGCGCTGTGGAGATCGCGCCAGCGAACGAAACCCCCGTGGCCAAGAAAAGAGATACAGGATATGCGGAGAGATGCCTGGATACATGTAACGTGCAAACATGCATCTGCGTGTGTATACATGTGTATATACAGTAGACATGCAGGACGCATGTAGGGTCGTTGGTACGGTTTTCGTGGATTCGTATCATGGTTGAGATGCAGAGACAGAGTGCAGTTCCTTTCATAGATGGAGATAGGCAAGTGTCGTCGTGTGGAAAACTTGCATCGGCGCGTCGGTGCTTCAGCCGCGCATCTGCCAGCGGCTTTTGCTCCCCTCCGCCTCAGTCTCGGTAGCGCCGGATGTCTCTAAACTGCCATACGTATACATATGTATACACATATATATACATATATATATATATATATATGGCGGGGCTGGTGTAGGTGCGGCGGAGCCTGTGGCTGCATGTTCCTGCACGTGGATCGTGTTTTTTGGTTTGCTCAATTGCTAGAGCAGGTCCCGGCGATGTTGGGGATGGGCGCGGCTGCAGCGGCTGATATCGCGCGTCGATCCCTGTCTGTTTTCTCTCCTCACCTCTGGCGGCATTCATTTTCTCGTGCATCGTTTCTCTTCAGCTTTGACGAGGAAATTGTCGCTTGGCTTCACGGAGGCCGAGGCAACCATTGACAACGTGCTGGAGGGGAGCACGACGTGGGATGTTTTGTTTCCTCTCACGCGACTGGCAATGATCAAAAAAATGACAAAGACCGTCTATGAACCTGAGCAGCGCATTCAAGAGGCGCAAGACAGCAAGTGCCCCCTGTACATCGTCATGACAGGCAGTGTGCAACTGCTCCAACCGGTAAGGCACCAGCGGAGAGGAAAACACGAGGCCGACTCTTACCAAAAAATCTATTCTTAGATCCTCTTATACACAATATGCCTCCGTGTATACACAGATGCACTCACACGCATATATATATATATATATATACACGTATATATGTGCATCCATATATATATATATATATATATAGGTAGATAGGTATATAGATGAATCTGTCTATACATGTAGATGGAGGTAGGCGTCAACATATCTCTCTGTGTGTTTGTCCGTGTCGCGAGGGCATCTGTGAGAACATTTTTTGGGGGCGGGGGATGATGCAGAACAGAGCGAGTTTGCAGAATCAGCGAGCGTGCACGGCATGTCTCGCAGAATCTGTGAGAGTTCACAGATGTGGAATCTCTTTTCGCACGACGCAAAACGCGCCAGAAAATGAGCAGACTCGGCCTCCCTCGCAATATCGACATTTTCCACCGTCCTCCTGTGTCCTTAAGTCGGGCGCAATTTAGCGAAGTGGCTGCACATGCAGAGACGGCTTTCTGACTCCTGTGAGATATACATATCTATCTATCTATCTATCTATCTATCTATCTATCTGTCTATCTATCTATATCTATCTATCTATCTAATATATGTATACCCTTGCGAAGGGTACCTACCTTGCGTGGAGAAACAACGTTGGGATATATCCTCCTGTATATAGTGCACGTGAAACGATTCTGGGCATAACGTCTTGAAACCCTCACAGAGCGTGTGCGTGTCCGTCGGGTGTCGGTACTGTGGCACGGGGTTGCCGCGCCCTGAGGCAACTGCTGGTTTCGGTTCAGCGGGGGATTCATCCGCCAAAAGGGTAGTGGTGTCCTGGGGAACGGTTCTTACGTGAGTCATCTTGGAACTCTCTGCTTTGACGAATGCCTTCCTCTGTAGGGTTTGCTGTTGGAGACAGTTGCCGAGGAGAAGAGTGCGCCACAGATTCTCTTCAGTGAGGAGATGCTGGAGGGGAAGCCGAACCCGTACGCCGTCAAGGCTCTGACCAAAACCAAGGTTTTCGCGTTCAAGCGCGAAGACTTTGAGAAGCACTTCAAGGTACACAGGAGCCAGGACACATAAGGCAAAAAGGGAGACTGCGTGAACGAAAAGCGAACAGACTCAGCGCGAGCTCGCGGCCTTTGCGGGGGGGCCAAACGCACGCGAGGGAGCGGCGGGGAACACGGGACGCGCGGCGCAATCTCGAAACAGGGAAACCAACGAAGTGGTGAAGGAAAGAAGAAGGGAAGCAAGCTGAAAAGAAGAGACGGGAGATAGGGCTTTCATTTCGCCTCATGCGGTCTTGTCGGTTTCATGTTCCTTAACGTTGTCAGCACGAACGGATCAAGAGAACTAGAGATGTCGCTGCAAACATGGCGCTGATCAAAATCGTCCCGGTGCTCAACAAGTTGTCGGAGGTTCAAGCGAGGCGCCTTGCCAGAGTGAGTTTGCTGCGGAGACAAATCGAAGCAACTCAGGAAAACGCCCTCACATTTGCAAACGGGGACTAGAGAGTCGCAATTACCTGGCGATCTATCGAGAGGCGTGCCAAGCCACAGCGTAGGAAAGCGCTAACAACAAAACCTCTCGTTCCCTGTGTACAGATAACTTTTTGTCTGGTTCTGTAAAGGTTTCCCTATACCTATAACCACGTGTATATGGGAATCTATACGTAGATACCGATGTATACATAAATATATACCTAAATCTCTCTCTATATATATACATATATATATATATATATATTAATATGGACAGGCATGTTCACATAGGTGTATGGAAATTGAGGGCACTGGGAAGGGAGGCACGCGGTTTGCGGCTCGGGTGTTGTCCCCATGTGTGGTTGCTTGTCGGATTTCTGCAGACGTTTGGAGAGGAAACTTTTGAAGACGGCGAAGCCATTTTCAAAGAGGTAGGAGCAACGTAGGTCACGGTCTCCCAACTTGTTCGTGAATATGCAGATACCTATGTGCATTTTCCAAGGCGCAATGTCTTACCAGGCGGATCTCCCTGTCCGTCTGCCTTTCGTTTTGGCGAATCGGTCTACTGTGCCTCTCGCACCAGTATCTCGGCACACCGTTCACGTCGGTATATATGTATATATATTATATATACGTATATATGATACACATATACGTATATCTGATATATATACATACAAGTATATATTATATATGCATACATGGTGCGTGTATATATATATCTATATATATATATATATATATATGTATATTTGTAGAGTAGGGTGTACCTGTTTCAGTGGAAATGCGGTGGAAGTAGACACGTGGCCGTGTCTCGCTATGTACGTCTAAATGCACTTCTTTGTCGAATAGATGAGTCACTGGGCGTTTTTTGGTTTTGAGGCAGCGCCGTGTTCTCGGATGTTCGAGTCAGAGGATCCCGTCCGAGTGCGAAAGGGGCGTTGAGGGCGCGAGCGCCTCATACGGCGAAGCGTGCCTCCCTGTCTGGATTCTGGCCGCATCTCGTAGCCACTTTTAGCTTCGCCCTCGAGAGGGAATCTACCGGTTTTGTGTGTCGCCTGTTTGCTTTCTTTCCCGCTTCCTCAGTTCGACGAGCCCGACAACTTCTACTTGGTGAAGAAGGGCGAGGCCGCAGTGGTGAAGTACAAGAAAGACGCTGCAACCAACGAGATGGAAGAAGTCACCTTCCGCATCTACCAGCGCGGCGACTACTTTGGAGAGATCTCCATCATCCGAGACCAAACGCGAACGGCCACCGTGAAAGCCAGAGGCCTGTGCACTGTAAGTGTGGGGGCGCAAAGTGCAGGCAACGAACCGCGAAAGCCGTGTCAGATTCTGTACTCGTATGTACCTACTTACATATATATATATATATATATATATATATACATACAAACGTCTAGTTATACATCCACATATATATATATATATATGTATATACATTCAATGTACATATATGTAGAGAGATATCGTTCTCGTTTTCTTATCTCTTGAGTACCATGTTTGTACGTTATGGGGCCCGAACCACACAGACTTAAGTCTATGCACCTCTAGCGAAATATACATTTTCTGCGCATAACAAGATGTAGAGGTTTACATACCTGTGCCGGTAGTTTCCGGGCCACCCGTTTTTAGGTTCTCTCTCTGCCGAAGGAAGACTTCAACGCGCAGTTGCGGAAGTTCGAAACGTCCTTTATTGGTCGCGCCGGGCGCGTCTACACAGCGCAGGGTCACGTGGACAAAAGGAAGAAGTCGCAGAAGAAGCGAGAGACAGAAACGAAGCCAACGTCGATTGAGGAACCCGATGATGGAACCGACGGTGCGGGTGTCCTGAGCGACGCTCTCGGGGACGAAAGACGGACGGGGGGGTCAGGAGCAACAATCGAAGAGATGCTTGCCACCGAGCAAACGAAGGTGAGACTCGGCTGCGTCTTCCGAGCAAACCAGCAACCGTCTAGACGCATGGTCAACAGCACCACCACAGTGTCCATATAGATGTTTTTTTGCTCTGTAAATCTGTATATATCTATATATAGATACGTGTGTGTGTAGATGTATAAGATATGTAAAAAGGTGTGTATAGGTGAGTAGATGTACATACGGGGAGGCGGCTGTACATTATTGCGTCCTTCCACACGTGACTGCATAAATAGCTATGTGTTGGTAGACATGCATTCATGTGAAACTGTGGAGCTGTGCTTTCTCGCCCATGTTTCGTCTCGCGAAGCGGGAGCGTTGCTCGCCTCCCAGAGATCCTTCCGGGCGCGTGTTCGGGCCAGCACGAGGCTTTGTCGGAGGCGGGTGTGGAGACCCCACACTCGACCTCTCAGCCCAGGGGAGTCGTCCGCCGACGACTCCAGGCAGTGTCTTCTCTCTCTAAATCGAAGGGTGATGCGCGCTTCCTTCTGTTCCCGTTTCCCAGCTGCGCGACGAATGCATGCTCTTGCTGGAGGCCGTTCCAGTGCTGAAGGACTTGCCGCTGGAGAGGCGAAAGGAGATCGTGAAGGTAAAAACGGTCAAACCACCTGCGGAGCGCGGACGAACCGCTACACGTTCGGCTAACGAGCGCTTGAGAGCACTTGCCTTTCAGAAATAACGAACGGCAAACGAAGCATGTGTCGCGCCTTCCCAGATCTTGAGGGAATGTGGAACGACAGCAGGCCATGAGTTCCGGTTGTGACTCTCCACAGCGCGACTCCAAATATTCACTTGGAGAGTGTTTTGTGGTTCTTCTCGCTCTTTGCGTCTTGCGAACCCACTGCTTTCGCCTCTATCGCAGGTCTGCATTGATACTCGCCGGTCTCGCACCTTGGTGCATTTGCAGATATCCTCCTCTATTCACACTTCTTGCATGCTTCTCTTTGTCACCATATATGTACAACTGTGCATGTGCATGTGTGCATGTAGTTGTATTGAAGGTGTATTCCTTTTCCTGTTCCCGTCCCTGCCACTGTGATCGGTGGTGGACGCGCCTGCACACCGAGAGAGGCGTGCTTGTGCTCTTGCGTGTCTGTGGCGGATCTCCCGGGTGTCGTGTCTCCCCCTTTCTTTTCAGGCCATGTCTCTAGAATGTTTTTACCCGAACACACCTATCATTCTCCAAGGCGAAGAGTCGCAGAATTTCTACGTCCTCAAGACCGGCACAGTCGCCGCGGAACTGTATGTGGGACCAGGTGAGCCCCGGAGACATCCCTAAATCGCTATACAAACCAGTACATCGACGCATGCATGAAGAACTTCAACCATGCATGTGCATATACACGCCAGCTGTATACATCCACATTCCCTCCCTATAAATATATATATATATATATATATATATATATATATACGCGTAATTGTACACGCACATGTACATGCCCGCCGTTCAGTGTAAATATTTTTGTATATGTAGATAGAAGATATGCTTAAATTTAGATATATCTGTAATAGTGCACCATTGCATATATCTACATGTATTTAGCTTTGCCTGGCGTTTCGGAAAGGTACATCTGATAAACTGTGAACGGATGGCATCGGTAAAAACTGTGCGGTTCTACTACCATACTCTGGCATACAGGGAAACCGTTCCGGAAAATCCAGGAGTACAACTCGACATGTTACTTTGGAGAGATGTCCATCATCAAAAATGAACCGCGAGGCTGCTACATCACTGCCAAGTCCCCCGTGCAGGTACAGCAGTCCCACAGGCTGCCATGCATGCGCACACTTCTCGTTTCAAATGCTGGATCACTTCACTTTGCATGTACATGGACACATACGAGATATTCAAGCATATACATTTTAAATGTATCGAAGCAGCGTGTGTTTGGAGATGCACTGCATCGCTCTTATCTCGCTGATCACCAGCTGCTCGGGTGAAGCCTTCACTGCCAAATTTGCGCCGCCACAGCGGCGTCAACATAAATATGCCACAAATACATGTGTATATGCGTGTACATATATATATATATATATATATATGTATATCTGCATGTATTTGTTACGGTGTATATATGGACACGTACTTGTATGGTATGGCAATCCATATCTACATGCATGCATGGATGCATAAACGTATATATATATATATATATTCCTACGCGTATCTGCGTACTATAGGTCTATCATTCGATTCTAGCTTCCGCGGTTTTTGTTGTGAGCTGGGTGCTGTGCTTTCCCCTAGTTGTACTCGTTGACGGGGGAGAAGTTCAGGGAGCTCTTGGAAGATTACTACCCCGCATTCACGGAGTACGCTCAAGCGCAGTACGAGCAAGAGACGCTGAAACGCCAAGCAACCTTTCAACTGAAAACCGATGACCAAGAGCGAGCTCAGGTACGCAGGCCGTCTTCCCAGCAGGTAGCGCCTGCATGTATTTGTCTCTTGTGTCCAGACCCATCGGTAGGGCCACGTCTCTCTCCTGAACATCTCTTGAGCGATTCCATATGCTTGTTTCGTTTTTCGTGCTTTTCTCTTTAGCCGACAGCAGACTACGGACACATCATGAACTTGCTGGTGAAGGTTCCCGTCATCAACATGTTGGATGAGGACGCCCTCCAGGCGCTGGCTAGAGCGTTTAAGGTACACCCCCACTTTTTCACACTCGCTACAATGAATGCCAAAGAACGTACGGGGGAAGCGACCGCCTCTCATGCCACCAAGATGCCTTCGAAACCTGCAGCAACTGACGGGGGTAGCGCCCCCAGCCAGGTTTTCTGTTCGCCGGTTCACGAACCGGAGAGGTTCTTTCCAATCTTTTTCTCCCTCGTTCCAGCGAAGAGAGCAGCGTCTTCTTTCGAACAGCGGGAATCGGGAATTCGTGCGGGGCATCTCAGAAGGACAAGGAGAAAAAGCCGTGCATGCGCGTCGCTCTCCGCTGCGTTTCCACTCAAGCGGCGGGCAAAACGAAGGGATATTTTGCGTCGGAAAGGAACCGAACCCGTCAAGCGCGAGATGCCTGCACCGTGCCGGCGTCTTTTGCTTGTCGCTGGCATTCTGCGCGTTGGAAGAGGGGGAAAAGAAGAAACGCTCTCTCGCACGTCCACCTGTCTGGAGTCTTCCTGTGCTGGCGTCTTGCTCTTTCCTGCATGCCTTTCTGTCTTCTAAACCCTTCTCTGTTCTCCTCTTAAACTCTCGAGTGCCGACTTCCTCTTCCTCGCCTATTCTCCTCTGCCTTTCTTAATGTCCTTTTTGCTTCCTTAATCTCCCTTGCTTCCTTAGTCTCTCTTGCTCTTTCTTAATCGTGTCTTCTCCCCGTTCGCTCGTGACGTTGCTGGATGTCTCGACTCTGCCTTTCTTCGCGGGTCTTCTCTCGCACGCCTTCACGCGCTGGCCTCGTTGCTCGGTCTGCGCTGGCTGCGTGTGTGTGTGTGTGTGTACATGTTCAGGTGGAGTGCTACCAGGAGCGCGAAGTCATTATCCACGAGGGCACCCTCGCCGAGAACTTTTACATCATTTTCTCTGGAGATGTCTCTGTGCAAAAGGTCGTCGACGACGCCCCCGTCGAGATTGTCGTCCTTCACGCCGGCGAATACTTGGGAGAAATCGCTTTCCTGAACGAACAGCCCAGAACAGCCAGCTGCGTCGCCAAAACCGACGTCAAAGTAAACCTCAACTTCTGACCTCTCTATCTACAGCTCGAAAGGAGAACACAGTTCGTAGTCACACGTCATCTGTGTGCATATATATATATATATATATATATGAGTCATTATACGCATGTGTTTCTGTACGCGGATGCGTGTAGGTTAACGTCGACGCAGACGCGCATTCATGCTCGTGCTCATATATATATATATATATATATATATATATATATATATATATGTATATATGTATGTATATATATGTATATATATATGTATATGTATATATATGTATATATATGTATATATATGTATATATATGTATATATCTACGTGTGTGTGTGTGTACGGAGCGCGATGAGGTATGTTTGATGCAGCCGATCTGCGTGTGCAGTTCCTGGGTCGTTCGCGCCGCGCGTGGCTATGGTCAGCACTGTGGCTTTTTCCGCTTGTCACGCCGGCGCCTTCCTAGACGGCGCGCGGACGTCTCCTGCGCACGTGCGCCTTTGTGTTTTGTCTCGTCCGTTCTGCAGCTTTTGTCGCTGACTAGGAGCGACTTTCAGGTGCATCTCGGAGCTCTTTCAGACGAGTTTCTTCAGCAAGCAGAGTCCAAGTACGGCGCGTCGAAGCAGGAAGAGATCCCCGACTGGCTAGTCGAGGCGGGGGAGCAAGGTGCGTTCTACGATCCCTCGGCGTCGAGCGGGAAGGCCGAGGAGGAAGACGAGGAACCGGGCGGTGCGTTTTGCGGCACGATCGACCTGGACAGGGAGAAAGAGATGTACAACAAGAAGAAGGAGCGGAAGAACAGCGGAATAGGCAAGAAGAAAAGCGAGGCGACCGCAGGCGACACAGCCAGCGGGGACGAGAAAGCCAAGGCCGGCGAAGGCGCCCCGGGAGAGCATGGCGCCGCGGGGGACGGTTCGCGCAGAAAAAGTGGAGAGCCGGAGAGCACGGGCGAGGTGGCCTGGGCCGCAGGCGCGGAGGGTGCAGAGAAGAAGAACAAGAAGAAGAAAGAGGAGAGAGAGGAGGGGGACGAGTCCACGAAGAAAAAGGGGACGAAAAGCCAGGCAAAACGACGCATGTCGCTCGCAGGGGGCGCGGCGCTGCTCGCAGCAGCCGCGGCGGCCCAGTCGGCGAGCGGTGAGGGATGGGAAGAAGAAGAAGAAGATGAACAGGCCGAGAGGGACGAGAAGAAGGAAGAGGACGAGAAGAAAAAAGACAAGAAGAAAAAGAAGAAGAAGAAGGACAAAGACGACGGCGAGGATGCGACCGAGCAAGTCCCCGTGGAAGATCGAGTCGGCGAAATCCGCGATCTCGTGCGCGGAACCCTGAAAAACAAATACGGATCGATCGCCCAGGCCTTCCAGCAAATCGACGGAAACAACTCGGAAAACGTCGACTTCGATGTAAGCAGCGGAAATGCCTGTCGCCCCGCTGTATCCCGATGTCGCTACCTCTGCGTTCCTTTTCCTCCTCGATAGTCTCCGATTCTGCGGTGACAGCCTGCAGGATGCGAAAGGAGAGAACCGCGCATGCCTCTTGGAAACGCAGAGTTGAGGAAGCCAAGCCGACGCGTGTTTGTATCCACCTGTTTTCGCCTGTCTCTCCATCTCGTTGCGTTCGCTCTGATGGCCTTGCGGCGATTGGCTCTGTCGTGAAACGCCATATTCACTCCGGCAAACAGGGGGACACTGGTCTCAAATGTCGACTGCATTCAGCGTGCGCACGGAATACAACAAACACCTAACTATATATATATATATATATATATATACAGTCAAGCCCCTACGCACATAGAGACATGCTTGCATGATGCTATGAGACAGGCAAGCCTGCAAACACACATGTATACAAAAATGTCAAAGAAGAGGACATGCATATGTGCCGAAAACGGCGTCTCACCTGATCTGAATTGGGTCGCGGTTCGGCATGTTTCTCTCTTACGTTTGCAAGGCAGCCAGGGCCTGTGTGCGCCCGAGGTGTCTGTGCGATTTTTGAGGCGGCGAGATGGACACAAATCGGGCACTTGGTTCTTTCTTCTTTTCGAGTGCAGCTGTTTGCCTGGAGTAGACAAAGCGTCTGCGTGTGTTTTCTGCCTTTTCAGGAATTCGCGGAGTTTGTGCGGGACCTGAGAGTGCAGTCGCTGAAAAAGAAAGACATCCAGATTTTGTTTGACGACCTGTGCCAACCCTTGAAAGGGACTCTGACTGTGGGCAACTTGTACCGAAACATCGACAAGAAAGATCAACTGACCAAGGCCGAAATCAACCTGCGATGGGTGGAGATCTTCGGCGGATCCCGAAAAGCATTCAAGGCAGTCGCAAACCTCTCTGCTGGCGAGGAGTGCACAGAGGAAAACTTCATCAAGTCAGTCAAGACACAAGGGGCTCCCGACAACGAACCCACACAGAGACGTGCCTCGTGTGTGGATCTATTCACACATATGCATACATATACATATATAGAGAGAGAGAGATATGTGGTACTGTATAGGGAAGAGGTGGTCTATCGGGAGGTCGTCATCCGGTGACTGCTAGCGAGAAGGGAAGACAGCGGTGCTTAGAGGTGGGGGCACCTTGCCTCATGGATGACGGCAGACAGGGGATGAAAACGACGTACGAAAGACGTCCACCGCCGTTCATGGACGTTCAAGACTCTTGGGGCTTTTTGCCTTGCTTGAATTCAGAGTGGCAGAAGCGGCAGGCGTGTCCGAGGAGAATGCCAAGTCGATCTGGACGGAGTTGGACAAGTAAGATTCCGTTCCCGTTTTTGGGGCTGTCGCTCAGGGCTCCTCAAGAGGACACCCATTCTTCAGCAACGCATGCACTCCATAGGCGAACGCACCGTTCCCGTTTCTTGGATTCGATGCGTTCGTCGATTCTCGATGCGGCGCCCACACCTCCACGCAAGACCTATGCAGTGCTCGAATGTCGGCATATGTCCACACATATAAATGTATATATATATATATATATATGGATAGGAAGTTAGAGCATCAGATGGACAGATATGCATGGAGCGTACCTCAAGTGGTGTTCCGTCGTTTCCGTATCCGCGTGAGTGTCTTACCGTGTGTGGCCTCTCGGGGCACACGGTGAGCTCGCGTCCTGGAGGGTGGAGGTTCCTCGAATCGTGTGGGTGCCATGTGTGTGATCTATCGTAAGGTACCCGAAGTCCCGTGTGATCTATTCAGCGAGGCATTAGACCGAACGCGTGTGGAATAGCAGTACCTACAACAATTACTGTCCTTCTATATACCGAACCACTGCCCCAACCCCTGACTGCATTTCAGTCTACCTCACGAGCGACGTCTAGACGACGCCGCGGGTTGGGACCCAGATTCAGGGTTCAGAGTCCTTGCATGCACCGCTTTCGCAAGGGCGATTTTCCCGGTTGATGGCTGTACCGTTTTTCTCTTCCCTTTCTCTTGCTCAGGGCGCAAACAGGCCACATGCACACCAGGATCATTTGTAGCTATATGGCAGGTAACCGAGCTCTCAGACACGACGCACGTCCCTGTTTCCGGTTCTTTTGTTTTTTTCTTCCAGCGCGTGTGTGTCTGCTCGGTTTCTTCCCCATAGGTCTGTGCTCTCCCCTTCTGTCTCGTCCTTCTGGAGCCCCGTCCCGTGTGGCCGCTCCGTGTGTGGTCCCGGCTGCTCACGTGTTGTTTTCAGCCGCTCCGCCGCGCGGTTTGCCTCTCTGTGTCGCCTCTGTCTGTCTCCTCTTCTCCTGTCCGTTCGTCTCCACTCTTCTCCGCTGTCCTTCTTCATGGCGGAGCCGTAGGCCAGTTCTGCCTTGCACGGGAATCGCCAGCGGAAGCGCAGTGCGGCGGAAAGCCGAGTGTGACCAGGCTCCTCCACGCCTCTTTTTCCCCTCGGCTTCCTTGCGTCTCCCGCCGATTCATTTTCCCGTTCTTTCCTATGCAAAGTGCCCTCGTCGCGTGTGTTCCGAAGCTCCGGAGAGGGCAGTTTCTGGAGCTCTGGCCGGGTAGCGCTGAGGGCTGTGCCTTTGTCTGGCTTCGCTCCCTTTTCCTGACGTTTCTGCGCCCCTGTGGCGTAGGGCTAGCGGGCGTCGCCTGTCTGTGTGTCGTCGGCGCGCATACCCCTGGTCCGTTTTCGCGTCTTCCCTTTCAGGCGAGCTGACTGCCGAAGAAGCCGCCGCGAAGGAGGAGGAGCATGCGTCGTTTGGGACGCGACTGTGGAACTTCTTCGGAGGCAGCGGCAGCGACGACGAAAACGAGAAGTCGGCGAACAATCTGACCACCCAAGGCGACGAGGAGAAGATCAAGGAGGCGCTCAAGTGGGAGGACATGGCCATTGTCCAGCGCGATGATCACCGCGCGTACCCCACTTGCACGAAGCGTCTCGTCGAAGTTCTGGTGAAGAAAGAGGGCTTCATGTACCTCCAGCTCCTCCAGCTCAGATACGTCGCCTCGACCATGAGGCGAGAATGCCTGACGAAAGGGGTCCGCGTCATGGAAGCTGGCGACGAAGCCTGCATGGTCTTCTGTGCGTGGGGAGAGTTCAAAATCGTCCAGGCGGTAAGGCCATCGGGGGTGGGCGATGTAGAGAAAAGAGGGAACGTGACGAACGCAAAGGCAGGGAAGTTCTGGCCTAAACATATATTTACAATATATCTTTTATGTATATATATATATATATATATACCTGTGAAACACACTTCCCTTCTCGCCGTGTTAGTATGATCCCACCTGGCTAGCGTAACATAAAACAACCCGCGGCACGGCATGGAATGGCAGCGGGGAAAGGCGACTTGCACGGCTAGGTCGACGCACCTCTTTGCCCACACATGCAAGAGAACGAGAGAGGTCGTGGAGGCCCTCACCCCGGCTGCGCGCGCCTTTTTGCGGCAGAGACTGCTGAACGGCGGAGCGGGAACAACGAGGAAAAAAAGACGCGGGTTTCGTTAAAGGCAAAACACAGAGAGACCCACGACGCGAGCGGAACACCAGAGAAGAACAGGAGCCTTGGACGCGAAACAAACCAAGGGAGGCAGCCGGCGTGAACGCTCCGAACCGCTCCGAAGATGCATGCCCACAAAGCGGAACGCGCTGGGCTCTCCTTTCCCTGAAAGGTGTCTCTCCTGCCTCCCCCCCTCGCCTTTCCTGTTTCGCGTTCACTGTCTCCCGCGAGGAGTGCATGCAGCGTCGGTCTCTCTGTGGCGCCGTGTACGTTTCTTATTTCTTTTTCGCGGTGCGTCTCGTGTTCCTGTCGCTGTTTTCTGCAGGGGCTATTTGGCGAGAGCGAGATCGGGGTTGTGGGTCCAGACGAGTGTTTCGGCCTGTCGGAGTTGGTCAACGACACGCCGCTGACAGCTTCGCTCGTCACGGAAGTCGACAACAGCGTTTTGTGGGTGTTGGAGCGCGACACGTACCACGACTTGATTCGGGACATGCTGGAGGCGCGCCGCGCAGTCGTACCGGTTATCGAACACTTCCTCAAGTCGGTGCCGATCATCAAAGACATGTCTGACACGGAGATCCTGCACGTCGCGGCCGCATGCAAAATCGAGACCTTCTCGCCGCACCAGACAGTCTTCCGCGCAGGGATGGCTGGGGACATGTTTTGCTTCATCTTCAAGGGCGAAATCACCATGTTGAAGCCCATGGGTGCGGGCCAGGAACCCATCGAGCTGGGCCGCCTCCAAGCTGGCGTCTATTTTGGCGAAATGGCCGTGATCAAAAACCAACGGCGAACGGCCTCAATCATCGCCGCGACCGACCTCACCCTTTTCTGTCTCGACAAAGGCAGCTTCGAGAGAGTCCTCGGGAGAGTCAAAGGGAAAATGGTAAGTCACCGCCGTAGAGCAACACACTCGAGACACTCCAGAGACAGCCAAAGGGCTCTCGGCTCCATTCCTTAGCTGAATATCCCGCCACAGAGGCGCAACGAGACACGCGCATACAACTAAACAGGTGGCCCACACCTGCCGAACTCCACAGCCAAGCGTTCCTCGATACGTACTCAATCATATATATATATATATATATATATATATATATATATATATATATGTATACGTATCTGCATATATATATATATATATATATATCTGAATAAAAATAGGCAGAGCGCGGCCTGTGCATTATTCCGTAGGCGTGCACAGTTGTGTTCCGATATCTGCATGGCGTTCGATCTGTGTGGGGTGCAGAGAAGGCGGGATCGCTGGGGTATGTTGCGGGGAACAGCGATCAAAGGGAAAGAATCCGTGTCTCGTCCCTTGCGTTCTTGTGTCTTTTCCACTCCTCTAGTCCTCCGCGATGAACCGTCCCTTTCTCCGCCCCGTGTCCGTGTCTCTTTTCTGTCACTGTCGACCGTAGTCCTGCGTATATTTGAGACTCACGGTCCGTCTGGAGGTTGCGCGCGAGGCTGTTCACTTTTTGCGTTTTGCCTCTCTGCCTGTTGCGCCCGCGTGCGTCCGCCGTGTCCAGATCGAGCGTGCGGAGTCACTGTACAAGCGCCAGGACGTGGCGACCACCGATCCAAAGGAAGGCGAGGACAGCGCGTCGGCTTCGCCTGCGGCGGCCGCGGCGGCTGGTGGTGGCTTCAGCCCCGGCGACCAGTTCGAGAAGAAACGTACGCGGAAGAGCTCGTTGGCCCTGTTGCAGTACGCGAAGATCCGCGAAGTGGGCAACAGCGAAGGCGAGGGCGAGAAGAAGGGAGGCGGCGACGAAGAAGAAGAGTCGGAGGCGCGCTGGGCCATGGCCCAGGACCCGGAAATCATTCATCGGCCACCGCCTCTCAGCGCCGCGCCGAAGAAATCGGCTCTCCGGACAACCTCGGGCAAATCGGTCGGGATGAAAAAGAACTCCGTCTTCTTCGACGAGGAGACCCTGTTGCCTTCGCCACCGTCCTCGGACGAGGACGCATAGAACACGGGGGCTGGGGAAGGGGGCGTGGATTCACGCGCCTCCTCGCGCAGAGAGAGGCACGTCCGCATGCGGAGTGGTGCGTGCGGTGTGTTTCGTTAATACGGGAGAAACTTTGTCTGGTGTCACGTGCGTGGAGAGAAAGTGCTTTCCGTGAGGGAGGCGTAAAGAAGTTCTGCTCGTTTCACTTGACTCGACTCGCGCTTTCTCCTGTGCGTCGAAGGGCTGTACACTGCGAGGCCCGTGAGTCTCGGCTACGTATCTCTCGCTCGCTCGAAACAGACTCTCCCGGGTAGATGCCGCCTTCCGTCTTCCCTTCTCAGTAAGCGGAAGACCGACTGCAAGTTCCTTTCCACGGGTCTTTCTGCGCCGTTGGAGCGTAGAAACCGTTTTGTGCAGAACAGAGTTTTTCCGCGGGCCCTGGGACCCGCGTCTTTTCCCAACTTTTTTGCCAGAGAAACCAGTTCTGGTGTTTGAAAGTAGCATTCGATCTCTGCCTCTCGAATCTGCTTTCTAAATGCGGCTGTGTCCTCTGTCTTCCTCGCTGAGTATCGGCCTCACGCAACCAGCGCCTCGTGGAAGGCCTTGCCAGTGGCTACCCAGTGCAGCAAGAAACAAGCGTTGAAAAGAAGACCCGACCACGAGACTCGAACAGACGCGCGGCCAACCCTTGTTCGCTTCCTCCACTCTCCGCTGATCTCCCGTCACGCACAGACGGAAATCTACACATCCAGGATCCTCGGAATGCATGCAATGAAGTCTATATATGTCTGTGCATGCGAGAATCCACACACGTGTAGATGCTATAGATGTGGGGCCCACGAGAAGGCGCCAGGTCCTTTTGTGGGGCCCTAGAGAATTGGCGGTCCTTTCGTTCCGCACAGAAGGAAATAAGAAAACGCAGAGACGCCTGACGGCGCCCGCAATCAGTCTCCCCCCCGTCGCCGGCGACCGGGAAAGAAGCGTGACAAAAAAACGCCGGCGAAAAAACGCGGGGAGAGGCAATACGCTGAAGCTGGAGACGACAAACCGTATGCGATACAGCAAGCGGCGGAGCTTTCTTCACCTCTGGTAACCCTGTCTGTCCCTTTTCTCTCTACGACTCATCGTCAGCAGACAGGCTCGCCATGAGCGAGGAGAACAGAGACGCGAGGCCCACGCTCGGTCTCTGGATTCTTCCGATGGTCCGTTTCTCGATCTCGTCCATGTACTTGGCAAACGTTTCGTCACGTCGAAGAACGAGGTGGTACTTTTGCTTCAAAAGGTCGAAAAGTTTCCCGCTCTTGTACTTGCATGCGCAGACCAGAAGATAGGCCAGCTGAAGCGGCGCAGGCACCTGCGAGGCGAGGAAGAGACAAGGCCCAAAAGGTCGCAAGGCGGCGCGGAGGCACGGCACGAATGCAGGCAAAAGTAGAAAGAAAAGCCCGATGGTGACGAAGCAGTGGCTGACTCACAAGACCGCAGGAGACACACGCGAGAGATGAGAAGAGAAATCGGAGGAAACGCGACCGAAGAGAGAACGCCGAGACACATCCGATTCGTTAGCGAAGCCTTCGGGACACACTCCGAACATGCTGTCTTGCCCTACCTCCGAAGAGTCCCAATTTTCCCCTGAGCCGCCAAGGACTTTCTCGGCAGTCTCTGTGTCGCGTAGGCAGAGAAGGATGAGGATGAGGCGCAGCCAGAAGAACGGCCGCTCGCTCAAGTACCCCGCCGCCTGCCACTCCTTCACCTGAAAGAAAATGGGAAACGCATGCTTTCTGCAGGCCCTCGTTTGCTGCTGCGCTGCCTCGACCTCGGCGAGAAGGGAAAGGGGCGAAGCGTGGAAGCCGAGAGGAGTGACGATTGAGAGAGACGCAGGATTTCGAGAGCAAGGCTGCCACAGAGTTCTCCGTGTGCTCTAGGAGAGAGACGAGAGAAACGAAACCGCGGCGACACAACACACAGTTGTGTCACTAAGATACCCGACGGAGCGCGGGAAGAAGCAATGCCCCAGCGCAGAGTGAGAAGCAACAAAGATGAGACGAAGGAAGGGTACCCGGAGAGAACAGAGACGGGGGGCGACGCTAGGGAGGCGATACAGGAAGGAATCGGACACAGATAAAGCGACACTGGATAGGCCCGAAGAGGGAGAAAGGCGAATAGAAGGAAGCCGGGAGACGAAAAAGGATAAGAGGAAACGGTGACGCAGAGATTAGAAAGCGACCGGAAATCTGACTCCCCTGAGACGAAACCACGAGGAAGCAGTCCAGTGCGTCACAGGGCGTGAAGAGAGGACAACTGAGGGCAAGGACTGACCATCTGCGAGAGCGCCTCCGGATCTCGACAGTAGATCAGATGACCCTGGAAACGGAAAGGCGCAATGACAGGCAAAGCGAAGATCCACACAGCGCGGCGGCCTTGTCGACTAGGCAGGAAAACGGCACCTGAGGCCGTGCAGCGTGGCAAAAAAGAAAGAGGATCCTCCATCTACAGCAAAGCCGCATCGATACGCACCGGTCGCCTTGGATGCCTTAGCTTGGATGCGAACCATCACACAAAGACATGCGCGATACAGATTCCCACGCGCGCATGCATATTTGCATAGGCATGCAGGTGCACATCCCCAGGCGTCTCTATGTGCATGCGTGCACACGTCACACTCTCTAGGTACCTACGTATGTGTGCATGTCTAAAGGGGTGTGGACAGGTGAATATGCCGGCACGTGAATATGTCAGCATGCAGTAGGCGGAATCCATAAACAGAATCCAGTTTGGGGGGTTCTTTGTCGGCGTGAAAAGTCGGAAGCGGCGTGCATGTCTGTTGCCGCGAACTGTCTTCTTCCTCACTTGGCACAGGCCGTAGCGCTGTTCCTTCCAGTACGCCTCCGCCGCTGCACGGTGGAGCCGGACGTGTCCGAAAGGCGACTGAGGGGATCGAGACCATTTGAGAGCGCTGGAAAGACGAAGGGCTCCAAGGGAACAGACGCACGAAGCGGCAGTGAAGGCAAAAAAGGAAAGAAGACGGTAACGGGGGCAACAGGCGGAAGCTAGGAGACGCAGTAGCGGTTCGAAGGAACAGGCCATCCAAACAGAGGACGAATTTGGGCCCGGAGACGACCCCAGAAAGACCCGTGAAACGGAATCAGCCGGCAAGCGAGAAGCCAAACACACCACAAAGGGCGCGCATTCCCAGGGTGGACGTACAATTGGATCGTCCACTGGCCACGTCGGATGCAAATTTATTTTTGTAAGAGACATGGAACACAACAAACAGAGTCACACTGCACGCGAAGAACGCGACGCCTCACCGATTGATGAGTTTGTATTTGTCGACGCCTTTCTTTCCTCCTGCTGCTGCGCAGGCGTTGAACAGCTCGATGACCTGCAGGCAGACACGCATTCCCGAGGAAAGTGGAGAACGCCCAAGACAGAAGAGTGCGACAGAAGGACGCAGATGAAGAAACGCGAACAGCCGCAAGGTGCCGGAGACACCGCGAGGTGACGCCTCCCTATTTTGTAGCAGCAGCCGGGGGGGAACCCATTTCTCTCCGCTTTTTCAAGCGTCCTTCATCTCTTCCCTGGTTCTGATTCTTGCATCGGGTCCACACGACATTCATCCCCCTCTCTTTCTCCCTGTCTAGGCACGCACGTGTACCGGGCGTCCTTTTCTTCCTGCGTCGTCTCTCGTCTTCTGCGCCTCTCAGTCTCTGAGCACTGGCCTGGCGCCGGGGCCTGTCTCTCGATCGCGGGCGTCTCTCTCTCTGGAGCTCCTAATCTTTCCCGTTCTCACCTGCCCGAGCTGCTCGTCACTCGGCGGCGCGCCGTCCTCCGCTTGCCGACTGGCTTCCAACGCAGTCAGCATGTTCATGCCCAAATCGACGGCGAGGGCCTCCTGGTCTAGCCCTGGGGAGCACGCGAGAGAAAAACGGGACGAACCCCGGCCCCATCGTCCACAGCTCCGAGCACGAATGGCAATGGAGAGCGCGAGCGATAACCAGACAGAGAGGAGGCACCGGAAACAGAAACAAAACAAAACGGAAAAGACTCTGTAGAGATATCCGAAGAAAGCCGTCGAGGGAGAAGAGAGCGAGAGGGCGACGGGACGCGGTAAAGAGACACCAGGACAGCGAAGAAGGACGACCTGACTTCAGAGGTCATCCCTGCTGCAAAAGGCGCATGTCCATGAGCCTGGGGGCAGGGTCGGGGAACGGTATAACCGGTCATAAGCGAAGTCTCTGCCAGTGACGAAGGTTCGTTTCGCCTGCAGCCTCTGCATGCAAATGCCAGGGTGGCTCTCTCCCCTCTGAAGAGTGCGTACCTGCAAACCGAAGGCCGTAGACGCGGCAGAGCTCGACAGCCTGCGTGGATTCGCGCTTGGCCATAAACCTGACGAGAAAGGAGAAGAGAAAGCGGAAGAAAACACGCCGCGAGCTTGTCTGCTGGGCCTTCCACAGGCCTTTCGATGCACTGACTCCATCACTCGATCGCACACGCCGCAGGTGCAAACCAACGAGAAATCGTCAGTCCTTCCGCTGCGCCCTTGCGCGGAGTGGTTGCGGCGCATGTGCTCTCCTTTTCTGCTTTTGAGGCTTCGCCGCGACAGGAAGAACCGCTCGAACGTGAAGCCAGGTCCAACCAAGAACGCCGCCCGCGGTGTACATTTGCCTCGACACATCTATTGACGTGTGTCTTTGGCTTAACGTCGCGGTCGAACGCCTCGCTGGAATGGGAGGCGCAGATGTCCATTTTGGACACGCGCCAAGCTGGGCACTTTCCGGTCTCACCTTTCCAGTCGCTCTTTTTCACCACGGTCCAAACAGCGGTGCCTCACCTGAAGAAGAGCGTGCGGACAAGTTGATGTGCGTCGTACAAGTCTCCACTGTCGATTTTTCTGTCGACTGACGCTCGAACGCGGAGAGGGAGCACGGAACCCGCTGCCTCCCGGAGGGTCGTGGGTCCCGCCAAGCCGCGCGGCTCGCTCTCCTTCATGTTGAAAAAAGGGATGTCCGACAGTCGGGTGAAAAAGAAAGTGGCGAATCCACCAGATCAGAGTCGCTTGCAAAATAGCACTGGCGTTTGTTGGTAGGAGGGAAAAGCGAGGCGAATGAGGGGAGGGGGAGAGCGTTACTTAGGCGAAAACGCTGCTTCACAACTACAGACACGCACAAAGCTACGGGCACAGACGAAAATATGTACGAATATAGCTGGAACTCCGTGAAGGATTCGAGGCTCTGGATTTTGAAAAGACGGATGGGGAAGAATAGCTTTACATGAAAAGGCGAGGACAGACACGTTCGGTAGTCTGAGGTCTGAGGAAAAGCCGTCCGGACGGGAAACAGAAGGAATGCAGGTTCGTAGGGCCGCACAGGAAGCACCGGGAAAGAGCGACTATCTGGTAAGTTCGTGTGTGATTAGATCCACTCCGGGGGTAGTGATTTCCCGTTTTAAAAAGTCAAAACAGCGGTGGCGCCTGAGAGGTGAAAACGGCATGTACCGCAAATTGCGCGTGGTCCTGCGGAAGGTCTCGGACGGACGGGTTTTCCTTCCCCTCTGGACAGAGGGAGTTTACACCTCCGTTCGAGAAAGGAGACGGCAGATGGGACAGTTTCAAAACAACGAAATTCCTTCTGGAAAACGGAAGAGTTGTCCGGGTGGGCTGTCAGGAGGAAAAGTGTTTTTAAGCGCGGCCGAAGCGAAGCAAGACTGTGCCGGAACTCCTCCACCGCGAGATGCGCATTTTCCAACAACTTCCACATGCGTGGCCGGAGGCCCGCGCGTGTGGCGAACGCCTCTCTCCGAGAGAAAAGAGGGAACTCGAGGGAGAAAAAGAACTAAACCGACGACAGCAAAGCCACGAAAAGTCACTGCGGCGCGTCAAGTGAGTCCGCCCTCTCAAAAGGCAAGAGACGAAGGAGGAATCGCTGGAGAAACGGGTACTGCCTCGAGTCGCCTGTGTCCACCTCACTGTCTCCTTTGCAAGAAGACGAAGAAAGAAAGAGTTGAACACACCCTAGCAGTTTGCCGGTCACTCCTGTGTGCACAGTTGGAAAGGTGAATTGCATGTTGCTGCACTGCCAAGGAGTAGAGCGGTGGCTCTGCCTTGCGCCCCCTTTCGTCTCCATCGCGTACGGTCATTTCGGTTCTCATCTCGCAAATTGGGTTCACCACGAAGGCTCTCTCGACGAACTATCAAGTAGTCTATCTTTCTCCATTATTTGCACCTCTATCTCGTTTGACCCTCTCTTCGTTGCGTCTGTCTGCAGAGAGGGGCTCCATGGAAAAAACCTAAATAGTAAAACCCTGCCTGACTAGCACGGGAGAAAAGTTTCTGCGCATCTTGGGTCTGTGGGTTCCTGGTATCTTGGTCGTAGTGTGTTCCGACTGCGTTTGATCGCTCTCTCCGGTCCTTGCCGGGGAATTTATTCAGTTGTGCACGAAATGCAGGTTAGAAACGGGAAGGGCTTGTTCAATTTCACGCGATTTTGTGACAAATGTAGAATGAGACAAGAAAAAAGTTGAGTGGCCATGCAGACGGATCTTCAGGACAAGGAGGCAAGGCACGAGTGGTGAGGAGGGTGGGACGTAAAGTGTTCTGCGTGGTCAGAGAGGAGGTATTGCGACCTTTGGGGTCTCAATCAAGAAACAAGCTGTATAATCGTTTATCGGATAACGTAGCTGTATTTTAAAGCTGGCTTTTTGACGGGGTGATTCATTCTTAAGTTAGGCAAGCAGACGCATCCTGCTCTTGCTCATCTATCGTTTACTTGGGCAAAAAAGTAAATATGGTTGTCGGCTTGTATGCGTTGTGGTGGTACCCCATGTGCGTCCTCAGCATCGACTGTCCAGTTGTTATGCGTCTTCGTTCGATGTTCCGAGCGTCTCGCTGAGGACAAGAAGAGTCTTTTGTGTGAGTGGCTTCTCCAAAAAAAGAGAGTGATTTTGTTTGGTTTCGCCCGTCCCTCCATGCATACGAGTTTTATCGCGACCCTGTTGTGCTCATGGTAGACTCCAAACCCACCACCCTTGCCGGTTTCTTGTTGGCCTCCCCAAAAAAATCTGCCTCAGCTGTATTTTTTCGACACTCAACACTTTCTTGGGGGGTTCTCGAGAGGAAACTGCACATGGAGGGACAGGAAGGCAAGCACTTCGGGGCCACAAGACACACACTGCATTCCCTGGCGCTCACTAGTCTGCCGTGCTCGACACACACTGGTTAATCTGTCTCGATTTTAGGTGTTTCCCTGGACAAACAAAAACGTTCTAGGGATCCCTGCGATGTGACAAGCGTTTGCTAATATCGGTGTAGAAATATAAAGTTGTCTCTGGCCTCTGGAAATTCCTCGCCGGTACGCAAGCTCTTCTTGCGGACGGTAGCAACCGACTCGTTTTTCCCGGTCGGTTTTCTGTGTTCCGAGGAGAAAACGCGTTTTGCTTTGGTCCCTGGAGGGATGGCGAGTGGGCACTCCTTACGGGCGCAGCTTCGTGCGCTACAAGGTGTTCCGGAGGTATATCGAAACCAGAGTTTCCTCTGCCAGCCTGAGACCGAGGACGCGGACGTTGTCACTGCGAGGCTAGAGGCTGCGGAGGAGAGTGAGAGAGAGCAACAAAGGAAGTATCGTGCTGTGTTTATCCCTGTTGATCCACAACTGGAGAAGGAAATCAACTGCGAAATCCTCAATACGGACATTCGCAATTATCCCTGGAAAGAAACGCCATTCGGTACGTGGCGTTTTCACCAGAATACTGCGAAAACCTGTTTGTTTTGTCCCACTGTTACGCTCACCCTCTGAGATAATGATGGAAGGTCGAGTGTGCAAAGTGTATGTTGTGGCCATTTCAAAAGCTGTGCAACAGGAAGGACTTTCCCTGTGTCACTTGTATGTAGTGTTGCCCCGGGGATCGCAACAGGTGCCACGGGGGTGCTGGGCAAGTGCTATTTTATGCCGCCTACGCGGGAAATGCAACGTTAACGCGGATAGCACGGATCCTGTGCATTTTGGCAGTTTGTTCAGCATCGTACGTCGTAGAGTGCTCAGATCTCTGTTGGTTGGTGTTAATGGCTCTGGTCTTTGCAGGGGATGTATACTACTCCCCCCGGTACAGTGATGAAAGGTATACATACCGTCATGTGATCCTGTCAAGGGGCGTCCGCAAGGAAGCGGAGAAACTCGCATCGACGATGCCAGGTGAGAGATAATCGAATTTTGCTCGCGGGGCACTACCCTGGCAACTGAAGAGCGTGTTATCGGTCGCGCGCGTAAAAGGTCGAAGGAGCGGGAGATGGAGGCCTCCATTCCGTATGTTACTCTGGAGGTTTCTGCTGTCAATGTTTTGTGTCAGATGGCTTACTAACGGAAGATATGTTCATCCACTGCCTTGGTATTGCGTTGTCGCCCGGCTGGACGCACTTTATGTGTTTCAACCGGAAGTTGAAGGAGCTGATTCTTCGGAGACCTAGAGAGGACGATAACCCCAAAACCGCCCACGGAGCATCGAAAGTAGATGGAGCACCCGGAGAAGGCGATGAGGTAAGCATTCAGCTACGTTTTAAGATGTCATACCTGCGTCTCATCTTTCCGCACTCCGTAGGTGAAAGATGATTCCATACAGAAAGTGATTGGGCAGATGCATCGTGGGCTCCAGCTCCTGTATTTGCGGAAGGAACGCAAGTACAACCGCGACAGCATGCTGATTCCTGTTCACAGGTGGATGTTGACAGCGACGACGAACCACCGCCGGAAGCAAACCCGCGGCGCACGGATGGAGGAAAGTCAAGGGGGAGAGGAGAGTGTCGAACGACCGATGAAAAATGTGACTCATCATGTTCTGATGAGAACATCGCTACGGCGCAGTCTCGGAACGGCGCAGCGGAAATGCCATCGGCTGATCCTGTCTGTGGCAGAGAGCGGCGAGAGAAAAGTCTCCGCGCAGAAACGCGGGTGTCACGGGAATCGTTCAAGAAAAGTGACCACGGAACAGTAGCGACGGCAGGAGAAACAGGCGATACTCTGCCGTTGTCTCGACGGCCGCATGCGCGGAATATGAGTGCTAAAAGCTCAACAGATCTGGGTCGCACATCAGCAGCTGTCGCAGCTGTTCCTGGAATTCGTCAGCTCCCTTTCAGGCAAGCAGATCGTGTGTCTGTCAATGCGCCTTCGTGTTCCGAGGCACAGAGCAGAAGAGATGATAATCTCCAACATCCTCCAACCACAAGTGATGATGGCGACCATAAGGTTTCAGTTCGGCCACCGGAGGGTCCTTCGTCGGCGCAAGATGTCACTGCACAAAAGGAGGCTCTGAAGAGAAGCAGACCAGACAGTGACCGGCCTCAGCAAAAACGCTGTCGAGATACGCAGCCACTGCAGCGGCTGAGGCAGGAAGAACCCAAGTCGAAGCTTCGTTGTGCAACAGATGGTGCTCGTCCATAGAGAGGATGGCCTCCCCGTGCAGGCGCATCTAACTTGTGGAAGGGATGCAAAAGAGTTTCCTAGGGAGTCGACGCGCGTTTTATTATGCGTGTTACCCCACTCTTTATTGGTTCCATGGGCGCCCATAGAGGGAAGCCTTTTCAAGGTAGCGGTTGCAGTCCACGTAGACGCCAGTAACACGAGTCTCTTATGTCCGTGGCACTCCTATGCAGACTTGTTGCCAGCCCATCTGTAGGAAACTCGAATTCTCAATGAATTCGCAGTTGTCTTGGAAAAGCTGTAGTCGGCTCCGGCTGGGTGGCTGACGGGTCTTCAGCTGGACCTGCTCTCCCACGTCACTCAAAGAGTGCCGCACGCCAGTCAGCGTGTTCCCGTACGAAAGCAACCACTGGGAAACATTCCGTAGTTGAAGCCGCTGCTATCTCTCCGCTGACAGCCTGACTGCACCGTTAAGTGGACAGACGGGGTCCAGGCACCTGTTTTGTAGCATTGCACGCTGTTTCCTGCCGTAACTCCACCTCGTGTCAGGTCAAGGCACACCATCGTTGGCGCAGTGTGTAGCAACCTACGGGCTTCCAGTTCCAGGTAGCGGCTCTTTGAAACAAATATTTGTAGTCGGCAACATTTTACGGCTTTTTTGTTCGCCTGTAAGCTTCATCGCGTTAGAGTGACATATGTCACCGAACGAGGAAGCGCAGTTTAACTGTTTAGATTTCCAACACAAACTGATCCGCCCGCTTTCAATTTACGTTACCAGAAGCATGACGTGCGGCGGTACGACCTGGTGATGAGCTGTATCTACAGCGGCTCGGCCAGAGATAGGAGTTACGTGCGTAGTCTTTTCTTGCAGTGGTCTATGCCTTCGGAAGCCACGTGATCTGACAGCCATATCTCTCAGCCATGGGGAATGAAGCAGCAAAACAGCTTGCCGATCGTCACCCGGAACAGGGAAATGAAGTAAGCCCATGAGCATGACTAATAGTTTCAGCTGTGACTAAATGTGGCATCCAGATGGATAGTAAGAGTGAATGGGATACGGCATTATGGCATAGCCTGGTGGATATGCTAGAGAAGTCCCCGATTGAAACGGCCGATAATTCCGGTTCTTCGCGACACCCGCGGCCACAGCGGGACCAGGTGAAAAGTTTGCTTCCCCGGCGCACTCCCACTAGCGACAAAAACGTGTGTCACAGACCAGTGAAAGCCCCGGCAACAAGTCTATTGCAAAGCTAATTCAACTCATGGACCAGTCGCCCTCAGTCCCTGGATCAGAAGCCCATCTTCCTCGAGACGTAAGTTAGCCTCTGTAGCTGTTTGAGCGACACTGTCACAGCAAATGCTTAAGTTTCTTCCGACCCTACTCCGGAGCTGTTATCGGCCACCAGTAGGTCGACATTTGCATCATGCGACTTGCTTTCCGCTGTGACTTGATGTCTTTTCAGTTGCAGATAGGCGAAGGTCATTACCACGGCCTTGAGGCCTCTACACAGTTTTCAACTCGTTCACCCTGATACAGGTTGCAGGAGCTCTATCAACGTTCCTTGCTGCTCGCCGTACGAACGGAGCAGCGAGACAGGTCCACCCGCCGTCCGAGACCGAACTCCTCGCAAGTGGCTTACAGATAAGCCGCTCATCAGCTGCCGTCAAAATGCGGACAAACAAAGTGACGAAGCTGAACCTGTTGCGAGCAACAGCAATGAATGGCAGAAGTCTGCTTCTGTTTCAACGAACCAGGCTATCAAGTCTGGCACTGACATAGTGAAGGCAGATACAATTGAGCTTTCCAAGGAACATCAATCCGGGCACGAACTTAATCCGAATGTCAAGCCTGGGGAAATGGAAGAGACCCAGAAGACACTGATTGATTTTGCACCGACGAGTATATCCCTTTTCCCAGACACACCTACTGCTCTCTCTCATCTACCCGGAAATACAAGGGCGCAGCAGCACGCCAGCCCTCTTCAGTTGAGCTCAGCCTACCAGGTTCACACGAGAACCGCCGCACGAGAAGCGGAGCCACCACGCAGACAACCTATGCCGACCATCGGAAGCAGTAGAGGTCCGAGCAACCTCAGAGGTAAACGCAGCCCCCGACCAGGAGCACGGCGCCATACACCGCAGTTCCCGTTACCAAATCGTCGGTTTCTCGAGTCAGTGAACAACGGATACAGCGGACAACGACGGCGTGGCGTCGGGAGTCACTGCCTGCCTTGTCGACGCCCATATCCCGTATTGAAGCAGCAGCCCGCATGCACACCCCCCACAAAATCTTTTTCATGGCATCGAAGCACTGTTTTGCACAGTGACACAATCAGTCTGGTAAGTCCCTGCTTTTATGTTGATACGAGGTATTACTGTGTAAGCTTGCTGCCCAGGCAGAGCCACTATGGAAACGTATCCAATATTACGCCGGCACCGCGCCGGCGGACATTTGTATTGCATGTAATAACAGGGACAAACGAGTCACCCTCACGTCGACCGTTTTAAACGCCTGACGTCACCCAAATCCGTCATAAACTCTGGCTGTGTCCCTGCTTTGTGCGCCGAATGCTATTTCTTGTCGCTAAGACGTGAACATGACTTCTTGAAGTTCAGTTGAGCGCTGCCAGACCTACCATGTGGGAAGCTTGACCGCCCGTATCTGCCTCCATACTCTTAACGGCATAGGGGTCTATCCCTCCGAAAACGACACTACGGATATGACTGGCGCTATTGCCCCTTGTCCGCTAGCTGCTTGTAACTTGTGGGCGCGGTGTTGCCATTCTAAAAGAGCCACAGCAAGCTACTCGCCTCATCTAATTCAAATGTGACGCTCCGGAACGCATTCGATTATTACGTACGTGAACAGCTAACTGATGCCGCAAGACACACTGCGTTTTCTCGACTCCGAGACGCTTGCATGTCAAAGGCGAACGGGGAGGCTACGATGAAATGTCTTCGTATCGTTCAAGCATTTTGAACAGTTAAGAAAACTGGCCGAACCCTCCGTCACCGGGTGCAAATGTAAGCGTGATGTAACTGGTACATTGCCTGTTTTCACCTTCGAGTGGAAACTGTCACGAGGTCCAGTTCGCTCCCGCAAAACGGCGAAGGTCAATTGGAGCTCGTGTTGCAGAAAGGACCACATTACGCCGTTTCACAGCGACAGCACGATTCCGTGAGATTCGCGAAAGGTTACATTTTCGGTTGCCCAAGAAAAGAGGGCAAGTTAACGGGGCACAGCAAAGCACGAAACGCGAGCTAAAGAATTGTTCGCCTTCCCGCAACTGGTGTGCTCACGCATCCTTCCGATGGACCTGTTCGATTTATTAAGACATGTGCTGGGCGTAGTCCAGCGTGCTTGTCCCACTGTTACGAAAAACCAACAGGACGTGCCCACAAGCAGCGTGCCGACAAAGATAGATTTCTGTATCCATCGATTCAAACCACATACAATCGTACAATGTGACCTCTGGTGGAGACTGGCTCCAGCAAAGGGCACTCATTGTGACCCTACGAACCCATATGCACCAAACAAAAACAAGGGCACATTAATTTTTACAAGTCCTCTAAGAGAAACCTGTTCGTCAGTAAAACGAAAGCAAACTGGTTGCTCAAGCAAGACCAAACCCATGGTGTTGGCAACAAAAAAAGACGGCTTTGCCCCCAAAAAGAAGAAGCATCTGGAAAGCTGGCGATAGTGGCGCGAATTGTTATGTAAATCAAGAAGTTCCAAAAAACAGCTGTGATGGGTTTCCACATGCATGTGACGCACGCAGATGAAATCTTGAAAGCCTTGGTAGTAATCCAGTCCTCCACCACAATGAAGCCTCCACTCGAACCCAGTACACTGCTACATCCTTAGCTTGCACAAATCTCCTGGATGTACAGGTTCAACCACATGCGGAAAAGTGCAACTTTAAAAAAAATGATCTGATGCCCAAGTCCTACACACAATCCCATTCTGATATGGAACCACAAAACCGTTCACCATATCCACCACGTATTTCTTACCCGATCCCAGCTTTCTACATGTCCCATAGTAGATCACGGGAAACACAAACGAAACACCCAAAAAACATTGCCGACAAGCAGCCTACGTAGAGCTGCCCTCATTGTCGGCAAAAACAGAGGCCAGCCACCCCCCTGGATTCTCACAAAAGAGTGGGAAATGCGCCTCCAACAACCCCACGCTAGGGGATAATGACCGATGCACAGATCACCCTCGACGGCCACTTGGCGGGATCCCAATCAAAAACAATGTTCGCTTTTACGACCTAGAAAAACCGCTGTCAAATTATCCTTCCCCTACCTCTAACGTTCCCAATGGAGGGAACAGGTCTAAGGCTCAACAAAACACCTTCACGATCCGCAGAATAATTGAGACATGCACGTTGACCATAATGATTCTTTAGCCCGGTACTTCTTTTTACGCGACCGCACGGAACTGTTCTTACCTCAGCAGAGGAAACGTCGAAGCACAGCACCCCGACAAATAGTGCTACGTCTGCATAAATATGCGTAGCATTACTGGTATCATCCCATCTGTAAAACCTGGGACACACCAATCGCCCTTTCTGGAACAAGCGCAGATTTTGTGCCTTTACCACATACTCCGCTCATGAACTACAAACCTTCCCCTCGCCAACCGAAACGCCTCAATTTGTCTGTCGCCTCAATTTCCTTCTCACGGTGAATCCCACGACGCCCGGAAGAGATCCGGTCCGTTGAACAAAATAGAACAGTGGCTATTATCAGTTGAGAGTCGACATCCGCCGATATCACTTTGTTCTCCTTTCATAGAGTTCCCCATCGGGTTGTCACCAGGCTCTCTGCGACTGCAACAAGTGCTAACGCTAGCACCGCTATCACAACACGTTCGACGGAAGGCCTCGATCTCCGAGAAAAGCGACGAATTGTCGTGCTGTTCATCTGTAACCATTTCTGGCGTCGGGAAGTCCAAATTCGTGCCGTTGACGCCTGCACCTTTTGAAGGCCTCTGGCCATCTGAAGAAGTTGCCGCCAGTTGAGAATACGGGGTACAAGCGCGTCCTTTTCTCACCACCGACACGGTTCCCCGGACATCTTCATCAGCCATAAAGCTCCTGTCGCCCAACTCCTGATAGACAGTGGATTCGTCCTTAGCGTTAAAATCTCCAGCGGCCTGTCGCTCAGAAGCTAGACGGCCCTTTAAATCGCCAGCTACACGCTGTACCATTGGCTGTCGGGGCACGCTGAAACTTAAAGTCTGTCCTTTACACAAAGGAGCGCTTTCTGGCAATGCATCTGCTGCGTGGGGAAGCAGCTGGACAACTGGCCCACGTTCCCACATATCTGATTGGTTCAGAGCGTCGTGCTCACACTTTTTAAGTTCGTTGCTTCTCGCGTTTTTTTCCACGTTTCTCCGTTTGCCGTTACCAACCCCAAAATCCTCGCTGTGGTGCTGGTCCCCCCAACCACAATGACTCGGTAATCCCGGAACGCTCTCACGGACGTTAACGTTCTGTAGACCGTGATCATCGGGGTCGTCCGCGACGCGCACCTGCTCCTGTGCCCTGTTCCCAACAGATTGGGACTGTGTACCGCCCCGCAGCCCTCCTGCATGTACTTCGGATCCACAAACACCAGGAAGACTCAAGGCGACTGGCATATTGGGCGCGCACCCGAACGCCACGTCAACGTGGTCGCTGAATGGCCTAATGCTTTGGCCGTCACAACATGTTCCTGCGCTGGGATGCCTTCCCGGAATGGACCCACGTGCCGCAAGCATATCAGTCACACCTTCTTGGGACAGCTCCTGACTGTCCTCCGAGGACAATGTGCACCACTCGTTGAGCGCGCCTGAAACAACACTGTCCACAGATGTGTCGAATGTGCTCCTCCGACCCACATGGGCGTGGCTTCCCGCTCCAGCGGCGACGGACGGCGAGTAAGGGCTGAGACTGAGGGAGCACAAAAGGCCACTCAGTGCGTCCATACTACGAGGCGTTGTGTCAATCGTGGAAGCCCCCGACGACGCCCGCCTGCAGCCACCGTGCATTGCAAGCACGTCTGTGGGACATCCAGAGACACAAAGGTCTGAGACACCAGAGGAGCTACCTACGTCGCCGGTGTCGGGCGTCCCACGCTGTCCAGAAGCGAGTGGAGCATCGCAGCTTGCGCGGTCGCTGCGCGTTTCCACGGGATCCCCAAGCTGACCCCGTGAGTCTCCAGACTGCAGTGTGTCTGTGCGCGAGTACGCGTTATCCAGCGCACGCGGTCCGAGACCAGTCTGGGCAGAACGACTTGCCTTCGAACAAGTGGGCACCGTGCTTCCTCCCTGTCCCGCCGAAGCTCCAGAACCCAGCTCGTTTGCCTGCAGCGGCAGCACCGAACCGTCTCGGGTCTCCTTGACGCCAATGGAACCACTCCCTCGCCTGCAGTTCTCAGTTTCGCGGCGCTGACATCCAGACCCTCTGGTCTGCGGCGATGACAAGGCCTGCCGCGACGAGACAAAAGCATCGGGAAGTAGCAAGGAGACATTCCATCTCGTCTGCAGGACTGCCGAGTCGAGCTCCACTAAAGAGAAAGGCGAGAATATTTCCCGGAGCGTCTTTTCCCGGCCAGCCATGACGTGCTCGGGGGCTACTTGCGGGTACTGGCCTGTGTCATCCGACGCCTGGCCCAGCAGCGGCAGACGCGCGAATCCCCCGCTGCCCGGCGGTCCAGGAAGGCTTTCGACCGCTGGGCCAGCAGCGCCTCCACACGGTCGTTCGTGAACGCTCCTCTCGCCCCGCGAGGTACCGAAAGTGCCCTCGTGGCCATGCGATGGACCGGCCATGAGCTCGTTTTGCGTCAGCCTTCGAAGCGAGTTCAGCTGCAGGAAAGCCGCTGCAGACTGACCACGCAAAACGTCGGAGGTTTCTCCTTTCGCCTGGGGTGGAAACAAGCCTAGCCGGTTGGCTCTCTGCATCTGGATCTGCAGATGCTCTTCGGGGCCAGCATCTTGTAACAGTCCGTCTCGGCGCTGCTCGTCGACCGGTGACAGTGCCTGCGAACTTGGAGCGATCAATTTGGAGAGGAGCAGCGAGGTTGGCGACGCCTCGTGTCCTACCGGTGCGGAAACTGATTGCTCGCCAGGTACGCAAACGAGTTGCCTGAACGGCTCTGGTTCCGCAGGCGCGTGTGACTGTCTCTGTCGAGTAGCCTGAAAAAACGTTACAGGTGCACTCGTTCGCGAGCGGGTGCCCCCGCTTGCCGACAAAGACGGAGAGCGCGAGTCCACGAGGAGTGGAGGCAGGTTGTCATCAGGTGACCCACCTGGCGGCGGCAAACCGCGGCCATTTCTCATTTCACTTCTCCCGTGCTGTGGACAAACAAACGCACAACAGCGAAGACGTCCATTCTTCCAATTCTCGACGAGCGAGGAAGTCGAGAACCTCGCTCTGCGACATTTGGAAGTGGATCTTCCCACCACTTAAAGCGAAGAAACCTGCGTTTCTGTAAGTTGCCGGTCAAGAAGAGAAAGGTTGTTTCTCACTGAGCTACACAGAGAGCCCGGCTTTGCTGACCCTCCAAGCACCCGAGAAAACCGCACTGACAGCCTAACCGACAGTGAAAACGAGCGACTCGTTGGCTGCTACAGAAGCACTTCTCAGCCTAACAGCAACGGCCTTACCGCATGCCTGCAGAGACTTCCTGCATTGCATCGGCCCATTTGCCATCTCACGCATAGCGCTGTTTTGTACAGTTGCCTGAGAACACACGCCATCATATCAGAAACAGGAATCCTACCACTCGCCCCCTTGTGGTGAATGCTACATGAGGGATCGTGCAGCGTCGCCAAACATACTCCCTACACACAACCGGGAGAGGCAAAGGAAGAAGAAAACGCACGAGTTTCGGTGTGCCCGTACACCTCAGGAGAGGCTCTGAGGTGGACGCCCACACACGTAGTTGTGACGCTCGCTTTTTGCCTCTGCGGCTGATTCGATTCGCTGTCCACGTGGGGACTGGCTTTTGGCTGCGACTCTGCCTCGCCGGACCCGTGGATCCGTTTTCGTTCTAGGCCGTTGTAGACAATCCTCTCAACAGTCACGCAACGCCCCTGCCGGCTTGATGCCACCATGCACTCGTAACCACCCCACGCCAGACAAACAGCCAGTGTCCCTCCTCAACGTACCCCGTCGCTCGCAACTCGTGGACGCGATGGGCGTAGTGGCAACCCGGAATTGTGCACGATCCTCCTCGCTTTACGTTTGGGCACAGGGACGTCTTCCGGAGATCTGGACACTCTCGTAGCTCCGACAAGCCGTGAGCAAACTGACAGGCGAGTCCCCTGTCGCAGCCGCCTTTGTGGTACCAGGGGCAGATTTTGGTCTGAGCACAATACAGCAGAAACATAAATCTTACGCCATAGACGCCGAACCGTCCCCGCCCGTTCTCTGCATCTAGACGTGAAGCAAAACACGCGTCGCTGGCTATGTTGTGCGCACCAAAGCCTTTGGTCGCCAAAAGATGTGTCGTCTTGTTTGTTACTCCGTAGACAGTTATTCTGGTCAAGAACTGCGGTGGGCAGAAACGAAGAAGCAAGGACGCGTTCGTTGCGGAGACGCAACACGATTCCCCTAACATTTGTCCCCGCGAATACTGCACAATACCACGATTACGTCGGCTCGAGGACCCGGGGCCGCACTCCTGGCGCCTATCCCATCGCAGGAGACCATGGACGCGCTTCAGTGTTTTTGCTCGCCACGTCACCTCCACTGCCCCGCACAACGCTGTAGAGCCCTACAATGTTCTCCCTACAGCGAAGCGTTCAGAAACACTTGAGCGGCTCAAATGCCACGCACACGTGTCAAACTCCCCTGCGAACCCAACGTCGTCGCCGTACGAAACCGACATCGTACCTTGAAAAACTGGAGTTTCCTCGGCGTCTGAGCACACTGGAATCGAGTTGCGTCCGAGTCGACGGCTCCGCGGTTCGCCCCCGGGCGGGGCGGGGCCCGCGAGCCTCGTGCTGGATCAGCTCCAGCGGACTGAACTCTGTCTTTGACCAGGTTCGGAGTGAAGGGAGGTTGCCGAGCGCCAAGGTTCCCTGACTGATTCGCCAGCGCCTCCCCTTTACCGCTCATGAGGCGACTACGCCCCGCTAGCGATGATGGCGGCATCGCCGTTCACCGCTGGCATGTGGTAAGGGGAAAACTGGTTCTGTGCGAAATGCTGCTCGCAAGGTATCGCCAGTGCCTCCTCAAGGTCGCGGTGTGTTTTAGGCTGAAGCACGCCTTCCCCTCAGACACAACGGAAAGACCGCGCGCTCTGACAGCCCACGGGGCATTCGAGCCGTCGTCAAGGACAGCCTGGACAACCTCCTCTCGTAGAATGTCCGCGTGTGTTGAGGGACGCACGCTCTCGATCTTGTCACGCCTGGCGCATAGTTCGCAATGCAGGTGCGCTGTTCTGTTGCTGGGCACGGGGATCGCCCTCAGAGTTCGAAGCCGATCAAGTTCCGTGACCCACTGAATATCTTTGGGTGCCTGCACATGCTATCCGGCGTCGAGGCATCCGGCTGGGAGGCAACCCAACCTGACTGAGGGAAAGGCCTTTCGATACAACTACACACCGACGCAGCAGCTGCGGGGACTGTTGCCTCTCCGCTGATCAGAACCTTTTTGTCTTCTTGTTGCCTGTTTCTTGGCGGATGCCGTTAAAGTACACACGGGGGCCACAAGCGTTCCTATCGCTGTCGTTAAAAAACCACGAATGCAGCGGTGCCTGAATCGCGCTGCTGGACTCCACCTACACAGACGCAGACACTGTCGACAGTGGACCACAAGTTCGGCCGTTTGAGTTGCCCAGAGGTGTTTTCCACTTCGTTTGGCGTGCAAGAGGTTGGCGCGTTGAGTAAATGAGATACCCCGTTTCGAAATGGAGACAGAGCTGGCGGAGGAAGGAACGTACACAAAACGCTGTCGCGGTGCGAATCCCCTAGCATGTACAGGGCTAAGTCCGTCAACCCATGGCACGGCGCTGCGGCGGCGCGGTCGCCCGAAACGAGGACTCGTGTGGGTATTACACACGCAAGAAACGGGCGTCATCAGCTAAGCAAAAGGACATCTAATCTAGACAAACGCGTTGCCGACGAGGCAGGCATCCGACATCCGCACGCCGCCTACGGCGCAGCGCAGAGGCGGCAACTGCGCCTGTCCGGGCTGCAAGGCAGGTGGACCTTTTCGTGGACACAGCGCTTCAGAGAAGCGACAAGCAAATCACAGGTTTACAAATACACGTTGCGGTGCGACAGCCTAACTCAAGAGACGACTCTGATGATCCGCGCGACCGCTGCGCCTTCCTGGACGAGAAATCGGGCCTTTTTTGGTGGCTGTCTCTCGGTGGTGAAGCTCGCGCGTCGGGGGGTTGCAGCTAAAAGCAGAGCGTGGCACACCACAGAGCCATTACTAGCTGGGGGAAAAAAGAGAGCTCCAGCTGCGCTTTTGCAGGGGTCCAACTTTCTGTTGTTACCACGAAAAAAGGGACTGGGTCTTTGCACGGGGATCTTGCTAAAGCCGTCGCTTTCTCGTAGCGCGCGCGCCTGGCGGCAACTCCCTAGCACAAAAAATCGGAGCCTCGTGGCGTTGACAGCCGGCAACGCCGACGCGCCCGCGACTGAGTGGCCGATCCAGCCCCCGGAGAGCCGCAACCCGCCCATGCTTCGAGCACTTGCCATGGAAAAATCCGTTGCGGCACACAGCAGCCGGAACCCCCATCCGATAGGAAACGCCTAGGAAGCCAGATCGCCTCTTTGCGAGAGGAGAGCGGGCACCCTTTTGCGACACGTGTGCGGGTTCCTAGACTTTCATGGCGCAGTCGCCGACCACCAGGCACGGTTTCCCCGCGGGCTGTTTAGTGAAAAGCAGTTGCCGATTCCACCCTAGAAATATGGACTTTGCACCGACTTTGAGGCCGGTAAGTCATCCTCGATACGCGTGCCCACAAATCGGCGTCCGTTGAAAAGACGAGGCGGAAAACACCGATTCTCACCTTGCGTGGCGCTTCCCGAGTAGGAGTCATCACTTTTTCACGTGGCGTGGGGACTCCACAAGCGTGTCTCGGTTTCGCCTATCGCCAGAGTTTATGTGGGGTGTGCCGCGGCATGGAAAATCCAGAACAAACACGTGGAGAACATCATTCTGCAAGGGACTGCGGGCGTCGCCTGCGCGTGTGTGTCTGGGCGAGCACCGTGGCATAACCGATGTGGCTTGAGGCGCCTCGGGAACGGAGGAGATGTGGCTACATCCGAGGGGATCCGCCTCGCGGAACGCCGTTGTGCTGCTGACATGCGGCAGGGAACACACCGATGGTAAGCGGGCGTCGAAAAGCGGAGCCGATGCTGAGGGCCAGGAGCGTGGCCGATGGTTCCAGACTTGGGGAACCCTCTACAGTGGACTGTTCCGTCCGACCGCTTGCCGAACCGTGGGCGTGTTCGACACGACGGCCCGACACTCATGCATGCCCGTCAATGAGCTCGGGACGAGCTCAACAGTTTTGTTAGCAACATAAGCGACAGAGTTAGGGACTTGATTCAAAGTGCGTTTCTCCTCAGCAATTTTTGTGCCGAACGGGTCCGTAGACGCACACGCGAGGATCCTCAGGACCGAGGGAGGGTCTCGCCATTTCTCTATCAGCACGCCACCCTCTCCTCGAATATGTGTATTGACAACACACCTGAACCCTCTCAACAGCAGTTGAGCACTTCATGCTCCCGGTCTTCGTTATCGCGGTTGACCGAGGATGCAAACATATTTCTCTCACAAGGGATCCGAAGAGGGTTTGCTCAGGCATCACGGAGGGACAGCAGCGCGAATGTGAGGCGTTCTTGTGGAGCTCATCCAGCAGCTTTCCCTTCTTATCCATGGGAAATAGAAGCGCCCCCCCCCCCCCCCGCGTTTGCGGACCAACATATAGACGCCAGTGTGAAACGTTATCCAAAAGCGCGTTCTGTCCTAGCCTTGAACATCCATGCAAGATACACCTGGAGAGGAAATGACGAGGAGTTACGCCGGTGTGCCAAAGAATGCCCATGCAGCTGTAGATGTAAACACACGTGGAAGTATTATTATACTGAGAGACGGCGATATGTACGTCCAGGGCTGTGTCGTCGTTTTCTATTTTGGCGGAACCCGCCTCGTGCTTTTAACGGGAACAAAAGCAAAGCGATTACTCGTATAGACCTCTGAGTTCCCCCTGTTAAAGGCCATGGTTCTGAGAAAGCCATTTCGTCTGCAAGGCGCAACGTATGCGGAGTAACATTTTTGACGTGTTAACCAAATCGCCACTTGTGTCTGTTATCTCCTACGTATTAGAACGTTGTTGTTGCGCATCGGCACGAAATACCTGGTTGGAACTCCTCCGCCACAACTGGAGTTCCCTGCTCATTTGCGTCTTCATTTGCATCTACTTCACATTCAATGACTGAAGTAAGCGACCCGCTTGGCCACGGCTGTGAGAGGGCGGCAGGGTCCCGGGTTTCCGAGCCTTTGGCGACGACTCAAACGAATAGGAGAAGAAGACGAATGAGTTAAACAGGAATCGACAATGTGCCCTCGCTGGAGTTCTCTCCCCAGAGGCAGCATCACACACAGCATAACCACTCGTTTTGTCCCCGCGACGGATTGACGCGGAAAACGACCGTGCTTGTTGCGTCGGGTGCCGACATTTACAACGACAGACAAGATAACTGACGTCGCTTTTTTTCGCAAGATGCACTAAAAATGCTTACTCCCTGGAAAAATATATGGCAGCACTCGTGAGTAGTGTGGCATACCGCCATTCTCTGTGTGCAGGCATCAGTACCTGCATTACGAGGCGTACGCGAACTCTCTCACTGGCGAGGAATGAAAGATACCACTCGACATGGCAGAGAGTAACCTTGCGTGGCAGCCGCCCTTCGCGGCCCGCAAAAGGTGAGCGTTTTGGGAATTCTGTGCGGTTCGAGCAAGCGCAGACGGTAAATTTATTTTCGTTCAGGAGTCCTGGGTCCCCACTTTCTAGGCAGCAGGAGACGTACCAGTGAGCGGCCATGTCGAAAAGACGGCACGAGACAGCTGTGCGTATTTTTGCGGCTTCGAAAGTCAAGCATCGAGGAGGCTAGCAAGAGAGACATCGTTCCGGGGAAGTTGCCAAGACCCGTTCTGTTTGCAGCCGTATTTCGCAACGCAAGGGATACGAGGACAACGTAAGAGGGATGCGGCCTTTCGTTTCGGCTCAAGGTCACTGCTTCAGCATCTCAGCAGAGCTGAAAACGTTCACTCAGGAAACCGGGCACGACGCCTGTGCGGCTTCTCGGTGTTGCACTGTGAATCGTAATTCATGGCGTGTCTGATCGTTTTTCTGTCGCTGGGTCTTCCTTGCTCTGAGTTTCGACTTTCTCGGAGAGGGTAGAGGTGCTTTTTGCCGTCATGAACTGGACAAGAGAGGTCGGGAGTCAATTTTCTTGTGTCGCCGAGATCCGGCGCCCCGCGAAGGAGACATTCCACTCCTACTTCCGGGGGGCGGTATTTGAGAGCGAAGAAGCGTATCGCCGTCTTCGTTGATCGCAACTCAACACAATGAGACACTTGGTTGCGCATGCAGCTACCCTCCTTGCCGTTGCTACTGCCAGCCTTGGCAGAGCTTTGAACGGTGGATTGTCGCATGGATCTCTAGCGAATCCGCCGACTGCTGAATACGCCGCAGAAACACGACTCGCGGATGTCCTAGAGACGCAAACGTCTTGTCAATACCGTCAGGCTGCAACCTTCCCGAATGCGGCTACGTCAGAACAAGGTGCCGGCGGTGAGAAAGCTTCTGGTAAGCCTCAGCAACATCGATAGGCCGACTGGTTCACCTTTTTCAGCCACTTTCTGCAAAGAGGAGTCTGACCTGCAACCAGAAACCACGTGCACGAGGGCGGTAGCAACTCTGGCAAGTGCTTCGGGTTGGCGGGCATTCTTCTCGGCGGATCCGCAACAAACAATCTTCAACTGTTTTGTTTCCCAAGTGCATTGTCTTCCCGTTCTGCGTCGCGCTGTTCTGGGGGCACCCAAATGTGGATGCATGTGCCGTCGGTTCCATCGTTTCCGCTGGACGAAACCTACATGCTGGGATGACACTTTTTCTGAACTCTTGGAGGAAGTCGTAGAGGCTCGAATTCCCCTCGTAGCCCTCAAAAGGACGCTCGACCCCTTGTTTTTCGCTTATGACTCCTCCACATAGCCCCCATGAAGCGCGACCGCCTCTGGAAGACAAGTCGTATATGTTTTTGTGGACCGCGGAGACAGACGAACTTGCATTAAACATGGCCGTATAGCTGTGGTTAACAGGAAGTTAACACCAGGAGCGCGAGTGTGGCGGGAATCGATGAGGAGATCCTCTTCGAAGCAGAAGGAACTGCACATCTTCACTCTGAGGGTCCGCCGTCTCTTTCGAAAGCGTTCTGTCTGCAGTTCTGTTTTGCTTCCCACAGCCCATTTTGACCTTGTCGTCATTGGAGGTGGAAGCGGAGGCGTGGCGTGTGCCCGTCGCGCTGCAAGCTACGGCGCCTCTGTGGCGCTTGTGGAGAAGGCCAATGTTGGAGGGACGTGCGTGAACTTGGGGTGCATGCCTAAAAAGGTTCGTCAGGAACGGCCGCTGGCACCTGTACAGGAGGAAGTCAGCAGTTAGCAGACTATACGGCTTCGCACTGGGGCGGAGAGGAGCACAGCAGCTCTACGTGTCCCTCACGCCGCCCAGTCTCTCCGCGTCTACTCATGCGGGAAAGCCGTTTATTCATATTCTCGAACTCCTGGACTTCTGGACGGCCACACGTTCCCGAGACTCACAGATCGTGCCAATACACAATGACGGGTGTTGCTGCGGTTCAGCGCAGATTCTAGACAATAAATCGAGCCTTTCTACGTCGTTGGGGAAAGCACTACGAACGTGGCCAGCCGTGGCAGAATTGCCTCTTTCGGCTCTCAAGAGACGGGAGTCATCCAGTGCCACGTTCGTAGAGAACGTTCCGCGATGTGCGTCACCACTCCTAGGTTGAAATAGTATGGAATCTCATTTTGCCACCGTCAAACGTGCTCTCTCAACGGTTCCCAGCTCAGGCGAACGCGGCTCGTAGCGAGGTCACAATGCATTCGAACGGCTTCGAGGGGGTATTACACAGTCTCGCTTCGCGGTGAGATGCTGCAAGTCCGCCAAACAGTCCACTGTACACGTGTGGAGACCGAGTGCATGTGTTGCCGATGCAGGTCATGTGGCTCGCCTCTAACCTTGGCGCTTCCTTCGAGGCGATGCCTTACTATGGCTTTTCAGTTCCTAACAGCGAAGAGGATGCACGAAGCAGTGCAGCGCAGGCACAAGGGAGTTCAGAAAGGTTCCCCGCAAGCGACCGCGTTGCATTCTCCTGGGAGAAACTCCGAGAAAATCGGGATGCTTATGTGTCGCGATTGCGGTGCACCTTTGAGAGATTGCTAAAAGAGGCGAAGGTCACAGTTTTCCGCGGAGTTGGCCGACTCGATGCCTCCGAGCGAACGGGAGAATACGGACTTCGTAGCGCCGAAGGCTGCCGCCCGCGTCATGCAGTTCTGATTCAAACTTCCGATGGGCGCGTTCAGCGGGTTACTGCCTCCCACGTCCTCCTCGCAACAGGTGACGAAACACAGCGGTTACGGCTGTTCTTTCATCCGTCCGAATCGTGATAATTGTTCGTGTCGTCTGCAAGAGCTGAACCCGAGTAACGGGGCAGTCTCTGCTGGGTCGCGCGACATTTACAGAGTGTGTGAATTCCTAGTTCCACGATATGAATACGCCACGGCGTACCTGACATATCCGACCAGCAGGATTCCAGTTTGATTTTCCACTTTGGTCTTGCTTCACAGGGTAAGTTCAGTAGATAATATGTGAAAGTGAACTCTCTTCTAAGCAGCACGCGTATCCTAGGTTTCTACCGTAAAGTACGTTGCCACCTCGGGATCTCAGGCCGGAAACTGGTGTGAGTCCGGACGGTTGTGACAAATACGGGACCGTACATTCACCCTCAGAGTCGGCTTTTAGGTGCAACGAGTTTCCTCGGAATGCGCACGCGTCTTTTCCTTCTAACGGCTGGGAAGCCTTGGTGCGAGGGATACGGCCTCGCTTTTTGTCCGCCTTATTCGGCTGCTCCAAGGTGGAATCGGGCAGCGGGCGCGTGTGAGCAGGCACCCGACGTCAAGTCCTCGATATTCCCGGAGCAGAATTCGCGATCAGCAGCGACGGATTTTTCCAGCTCAGACACCGCCCGCGACGTGTGGCGCTTATCGGCGCCGGTTACGTGAGCGCGGAACTGGCTGGCATCCTTCGGCAGCTGGGCACCAACGTCTCGGTTTTCATGCGTGGTCAAAGACTCCTGAAGCGATTCGACAAGGAAGCAGTGGGGAGGCTCGAGGCGATACAGAGCGAGTCCGGAACACAGGTGCGCCACGGAAACGGTGTGTAGATAGCCTGGCCATCAACATGCGCGCGCCGCATAACGGCGAACGCGAAGAGAGCCCTAGGCGCCTGAAAGGCGGATGAAGCACTGTTTTGACTCGCAACGCTGTTGCAAAACGCACGAGCTGAACGCTTCGGAGAGACGCGTTGTCACAGACGGCGGGTGGCCTGCACGTTGGGAGGAGACCAGCTCAAAGGGATGTCGGAAACTCGAGCGACAGGCAGAGACGTCGCGCGTCTTCTGCTCTGTGGAAAAGCCCTTTGGGGGCGACGCCGAGGAAACAGTAGCACACGATGCTCGGTGTGTGAACTGCGGACCCACGCGTCCCTCCCACAGGTTTTCCCCAGTGGAATATTTGGCCATTGTTGAGATGTCAGATAGCGATTGCTTTCCACGTATCCCTGAGTGCGAGAACGGGGAGTAATCGAGTCGATCGGACGATGCGTGAAGCTGTCGCCTGGTCGACTTTTGTGTTGCGCCTTGGCAGCTGCACAAGGGTGTCGAAGTTGTCGAGATTTCAATCTCCAAAGCAGACGGGACCAAGATCTTGCCCACTTATACCTTCCGCGACGAAACAGACAAGACGAACTATCTCGACGATGCACTTCTCAGCGTGCATCTCGGCAACGGCGACGCCCACCACGGATTCGATCAGGTTATCATGGCTGTCAATCCGGCGCCGGATGTTGAAGATCTCGGCCTTGAGGAAGCAGGCGTCCATATTGATTTCCACTCTGGCGGATTCATCGATGTAGACGCTTTTCAGAATACGAACGTGCCCGGCATCTACGCCGTTGGAGATGTCGTCGGGAAGGTATGCCCGTCGGACGCGTTTTGCCTCCTGCACAGACCCCACAGAGAGACGCGCACCAGGGGGAAGTCCCTGCCTTTGGATTGATAGATATGCCTTGGATGTTCGTAGGTGCCGACGACCTGCCTTTTCCTGGGGAGACGCTAACTTCCCGGCTAACAGCAGCCTGTGGCGCAGCGTGTGAGTCAGGATAGGTGACGAACGCCTCGTGGCCTAAGTGACAAACTGGTGATGAGCTCAATACACCGCAGCGTGGCGCTGCCTGCATTCTTGAACGAGGTCGTCGGGATCGACTATCCGGCTGACAAACGGTTTTCGTTTTCCCATTTTGCATCCGGGTGGTTTTCTCAACCGCGGGACAGCATGATGGTATCCTTCAGCCGGTGACACAGTTCTTTTGTTTCGTAGATCGGCATAAACTGTTGCGTGTACACAGGCCATGCTGGCTCCGGCCGCTGTGGCAGCTGGCCGTCTTCTTGCAGACCGTCTTTTCGGTAAAAGGAGCGTCGCTCTAGATCTCTCAGTCGTTCCCACTGTCGTTTTCTCTCATCCACCCCTCGCTGCTGTTGGGCTGACAGAGGAAGATGCTAAATCCCTCTACGGAGAGGAAAACATCAACGTAAGGAACACTGCAACAGGCCGGTTGCGGCGGCATCTGAGAGGGGACATGTGAGGGAAGCATAGGTTTTCCAGTGTCGACGCACAGACGGACAGGTTGTGGCGTAGTCGGCACGCCTGCCGTGGAGAGCCTGAGGAAAGACCTTTTGACTGCACAGACTTCTCGTACCCGCATTTAGGAATTAGCACCGGGTTGTGTGACTGAATTTGGGGTACGAGTTGCACAGTTGTCAAAGTTGTAGTGAAGGCATTCCCTCTGCTTGATGGGTGCATGGACCCTCTATACGAAGGAGGAATGCGGTGCGGATCTTCTGCAGGTCTACACCTCCACGTTCGTAGACTCCTTCTACGCTGCGTGGAGTATTCCACAGTCAACGAAACCGAAATCCTTCATCAAGATGGTCTGTCTGAAGAAGGCGAACGACAAAGTTCTGGGTCTACACATTCTTGGGCGCAATGCAGACGAGATGCTCCAGGGATTCGCAGTTGCAATCAAATTGGTAAGGAAGTACATGCACTCTGCCTTGAGGGCAAGGAAGATGCCGTCGCGGCCAAGACGCTCGGCCACCTGAATACTGTTGTTCTGCAGGAGCGAAGGGGTCTAAACACTTCAGATCATCACGTCGGGTGAGTGAGTGCGTAGTTTAGTGAGCGGCGACGAAGCCACCGCAACACGATCGGGGAGAGACGTACCCGCAGCGGCGCGCCTCCGGCCGTGCACAAAGATGTGGACGTAGCGGAGACACACGTAAGAGCGGGAGTTGCACAAAGATTGAATGCCTCACTGCACGCAGTTGCCTGCGAGAGAGAAGGATTTGCGGGACTTTTACACTGCGTATCCGTCGCTGTGTCTTTCAGGGAGCAACGAAGGCAGATTTCAGCGGCGTCTTGGCCATCCATCCAACTGCAGCGGAAGAAGTTGTCACGTTGCCCGACCTGAAGACAGCAACTCGAACGGCGAGAACGGTTGCGGAAAATAACTTTGGCAACTGTACTCCGGTCGCAGAATCCCCCTTGCAGCGACCAGCGTAAGCGCTCAGAGTTCCGCAGTAAAAGCACACGTGGTACACTTTTCTGCCCTCCGTGGGGGAGCAGAAGCGCTGGCCACGGTCTTCTCTAGATGTTCCAAGGATTCCGACCCAGGTTCGTAGTCGTTGCATTCAATGATGGAGAAACTCCAGGCTCAGGAAAGAGGGTCCGGGACACAGGGAAACGCCGTTATGCTGCGTTAGATGATTTTTCCATGGAGGCTGGCGACGAACGTGAGTAGGTCAGTCAGGCGGCTCTGTGCATTGTTAATGCTTCCCTCTGTGGCGATACTGTCAGCGAGAGGTTTCGTGTTTGCCAGATTGACCACGCATTTCCTGTTTTTTTAGTATGTTACTACCCTCCTGGTTACCACTGCGACGTTTTCCCGTTCCCTTTAAAGTCGGAGGCTGATCAGCTGGTCAACGGCGCAGTTACAGTGGTATAGATCACCGACTTTTACGCACGGACGAATCATCGAAAGCGTCCGCTCTGTTGCTTACTGCCGGTGGTCATCCGTGCATCCACAGAACCGCCGATCCAACAACCCTCATGGCGGGAAGCCGGTCCACCTCTTCTAACATCAGATATCTACCTTACTTTGGCCCTTCCGCACAAGACCCAACCACGCATATATGCATGCATCTTTCGAGGCCGGGGTAGAAACAAATCCTGATACAAACGGTCTGTGGTAGGGCCACCGAAACGACTTCAGAAGCGCGAAGCATATGGAAACAGTGCTCAGTCGTCAGTTGTTCAAAGCAACTGCCGCCGGAGGCATCGAAGTTCCTGTAAACCAGTTGCCCGGAAAGCGTTTTGTTAGGGCCGTGGCCCTACGGGACTTGAGAGGAAAGCGGCGGATGTTTGTGCGGCCTCGTAGGAGACAGCTTTCTGGGCTGGGTGTTGCTACCAGTGAGCTGAATACTATCTGTCATCCCGCAGCCAAATTCCGAAGCGATGATTCAACGAGAGTCTGTGTTTAAAGAACCCTTTGCACTATAACACACGGTGTCCCCCGGGGGCAATAACATGCTCGATTAATCCTGGTGTAAGCCACGTGTCAACTGCTTACCCGTATGTAGTTTACAACAGCCTGTACTGCTGTCTAACGGTCTCGTTCAAAGTATTCCCATGAATTTCTTCGTTTCATTAAGCACACTCGACAACTTCCGGCAAGCTGCCACCGTTAAATGGCGGCAGCATGCTTGGGTACAGAAATAATACTTCGGTAAAAGGCTAAAAAACTGGACAGCCGGAAGAAGACTTTCGCATGCATTCTCACGACACACTTGCTCGGAAACCAGACTGAACAGATGGCTGTTCCACATTGCCGCATGGCAACGGAGAACATACCCGACACCGTCCGCGGTTCGCAGGCATCGGCGTCTAACACGCAGCCGCTCACGCGATGCGCGGCCTTTCGTTCCTTTGCAGAAGAATGTCAAAACGCCTTGAAGTCGTGGAATGGTTTCTCCACCTAAGCGTTCTGATACGCATGCAACAAAATGATTTTGGTACAGGAAACTTCAGGTCACAGGGAAGCCGGCATGCAACTTAAAGCTTGTTGAAAGAGACAATCTCGGCAGACTGAACGAGGCCACTCGTTTCCTCCTCGTCGTCCTCGTCCTCATCGTCGGCATCTTCTTTTTGACGGCGCTTCTGCTTCTCTTCCTCTGTCATGCCAATCTCCTCAATTTCGTCAACCAAAGCGTTGGTGTTGACAACATCATCCAGAATGACGCACTGAACCTGGAAAACGGGGAACACACGATGCGACCGCAGAGAAGAGCCCCAGTGATCACCGCGGAAACACAGTGTCAACCTACGGCCAACAAAGAGGCGCATTTCACGCACTCCGAGAGGACGGCGATGCGCCAGGCAAACTGGTCAGGTGGCCCACCGCTACACTCCATGCAGCGCTCGAGCTCGCTCCACCACAACGCGCTGGCTGTGTCCCTAATTCCCGAGGAAAACAGCCGCACAGCCGACCCCGCGTCGACGCCTAGAAAATCAAAAGAGCTTTCACTGACTGTATTTGTGAAACGTGATTAGTTCACGTAGCCAACACGATCCGGTTTAATCTGCGCTCGCATTGCACACCGGTTGCCGAACTCGAACGCGGTCGTGTGGTCACACTCTGGTATACGCTCGACACACTCTGTTGGCCGCAGCCTTTGAAAGCCCCGTCGCATCTCCTAGCTCGACAGGAACCAAGCAGTCCGCATGATCGACAATCGGAAATCCGAAGCACTCGTTTGCGCGGGGTACACCTACCTGGAGTTTGAAGAGGCCGAAGGCAACCGGAACTTTCTTCATACCCTCACCCCAAGTAACGCCCTCCATCTGAATCGCCTTGACCCTCTTGCATACATCATCCAAGTCTGTGTCTGCATCTGCGGGTTTCACCTCAATCACCAACATAGACTTGTTCACCACGACCTTCTTCTTCCCCGCCGCCTCTTTCTTCTTCGACTCTGCAAGCTTTTTCACGGCTTCCTTGTCTTCCGGGCTTTCCTCACCTGTGAAGAAAGCCAAGGGGCAACACACGAGACTCTCTTTGTTTCGAATGGTGTTTGATCGGCCACGGAAAAGCCAGCAGCCTGAATTCTTGATCAGAAATACGGCTAACGGCGTGTGCAGTTCGACGACCGGGGCACATGCGACGTCATTTGCCGGTTGAGATATCGTCACACCGCATCTGGGGCCGTGTTTACGCAAATGGACAGTCTTGACTGATTCTCAGCCACAACCAAGATCGGAGGGACAAGTGATTCGAGTTCGCTTCCTCACGAGCAATCGAGGTCACCACCGGGGGAGGACAGAGCCACAGTTTTAAAAAGTAGAATTGAAAACTACGCGAGCCCAACTGGCCACGATCCGCCGCCCCGCGAAGCTTTCACTTCGCTTTCAGACCCCAGACACACAGGACGAAACGTCTCTCGACGATTGCACGCGATTGAGACTGCACGCGTCCGCTCTATCGGAAGCTGTGTGACTGCACGTTTATCGGTGACGAAACACTCCACCACGGCAGAGAGACAGACGAGTTGCTTCATTTCTCTCAGTGTCTCCATCGCTCTTCGGCAAAAACGCAGTGTCAACGCACCAAACAGATCGAAATCGTCGTCGTCCGCTGGTTTCTTGGGCGCCGCTGCGGCGTCTCCCCACGTGAGCGTGTAGTAGGTACACGGGGTGACGAGCTCGTCGGAGGTTGCGAAGGCAGTAACCATTTTGTGGACGGAGACAGGGACAGAAGAATTGCAGGAAATACGAGTATCGGAGCGGGAATGTGCGGCCGGAGATGTGGAGCAGAAACTTTTGTGGCAGTATCGCTTCCGCGTGCACCGGCTGGTTTTCCCCTGTCTGTCACACTGGGGAGCGAAACTCGAATGGACCCACTGCATGCGCTGCAGGTTCGGCTCCGCCCAAGCTTTTTCCAGTCGATGTTCCTGTCTCCCGAAAAATCGTCTCGCATGCAAGATGCCCTCGCCGCGGCGGGAGCGCCGACACGCGAAAAACGAAGAAAAGGCAAAGAAAATGAATACCTTTACATCATGAAAGTCCATGACGACCTCCATTGTTTCAGAGTCTGGATACGTAGGACTGGTCGAACGCACGACGCATTGTTTCACGCGTTTCCGTTCCCCAGAAATCACCTAGGCGACAGACTGCGTCTAACTCACTGCTCTCAGGCTGTCTGTGAGCCTACTCAAACGTATTTTCAACCGCGTGTTTTTCTGGCTGGCGAGGCTAAAGAACGAGGCCAGAGAAGCATCAGGTCTCGCTGAGCGTGGAGAGAGAGGTCCATAGCGATGCCGACTCTTTTTCTTTTTAGTTCGTCAATGAATTTACGGCTCGCCAGAAATATCAGTCAATTTTCCCTGTCAATCCTTTGCTGTGGTCGGGAGCCCGTGCCGCCCTGCGTGTCTGTCCATTGAGTATCTTGTGGAAACATTGACATCCACCGGCTTAGGATTGTCTTCTTTAAAAACATTCGCGAAGTGGCGTGCCGTTTGCCTCATCACGGGGCCCTCTGGTTTCCACCTTTTTTTCCCGGGAAAACGCACACCGGTCACCAAAAACCCAGTCGCTCTTTTTCCCCAGAGCCCTCTCGCCTCCTGCAGCTTCTTGTAGCACACCCCCGCAACCGTGGATTTTGCTGCGACTCGTACCACTGGGGGGAAGGTCTGTTAACCCCTGTTCAGACGGGAACTTCCTGGCATACGGAACTGGGCAGAAAACTTTCAGGAGTCGACTCACAGAAGCAAGCAGAGCTGTATCCGGGGAGACAATGGAGAAGAAAAAAAGGCGACAGCACCCCGATTGTGGCCAGGATGCCGCGGAGGAGCGGCCTGGCAAATTCGCGGAAGACAGCAATGCTAAAAAGTCGTGTTCCTCCAAAAGTGGAAGCGCTCTCGAGTCTTCACACGAGAAACCCCGGAAGAAGGAAAAGAGGCGAACTGCAGCCGTCGCGGAGCATGAGCACTGTAGTGGCGATGACAGCCGACTCGCTGTGAAGGGCGAGAGACAGGCAACACGAGGAGCGGATGACGAGGAAGACACGGCCAGCAAATTGTCGTGCCGGAGCGCCAAGAAGAGAAAGGCGAACGCGGAGGGCTCTCGTGCTGATGTGGATGCGACCAGTGCTTCAAAGGGCGGTCTGCATGATCTGTTTGAGTCCGACTCGGATGGCGACTTGGAGATCAGCTCCGGCACGAAATCGAGTGATATCGATAGGATCGCCATAAACAAGGCATACGCTGAAGCGTACGAAGTTCGGAAGAGAAGAGAAATGTTGAGAAAGAACAAAGAGTTGCTCGACGACTCAGACGGTACGTCGTTTCCCTGGCGCCTAGAGGTGCACGGCATGCAGGGCGGTCTTGCGTCGTCCTCGACAGGTCCATCGATCGGGCGCCTTCCTTCGCTCAGTTTCTGCTCCCAAGCAACGGAGATAGCGCGTGGAGCGCCAGTCGCGGTGGGCCGGAATCGGATACGTATTGGTTCGCCACTGGGCACCTGTGCAGAGAGCGGTTGTGGGATCGCTAGGGCATCTACGCGTGCCCGCCCATCCTAAAACTCTGTCACCTGAATTCCATACTACTACTCACGTGTACATATATATATATATATATATATTTATGGGTATCTGTTATAAGTGCAACCGAGCTTGCGCATTCATATGCTGATCAATGCCTATATATGTGTAAATTAACCACGCAGTATCTCTCTTTGTGAGTCGATACATTTCTGCTTCTGTGTATGGACGAAACGGTGTGTCTCCCTGTCGCCCGGGATCTTGAAGTTCTGTGGAATCTTTGTGGGGAGCGAGCCTGTTGGCCGGTGCGGTTTTTCCACGTACTTCTTTTCAGAGACGGAGTCATCGAGCGAGGAGGATGAAGATGGCGATCTTTTATCGGAGAAGGTTGAGTCGAAAATCCTGGACACCTTGGCGCGAATCAGAAATAAAGATCCATCGGTGTACGACAAGAACTACCGCTTCTTCGGTGACGATGATTTCGAAGACGATCTAGGTGCCGACGCTGTAAGTCGTTCGCGGTGTTCAGGGGCACGCAACGAGGACTCAGACAGGAGCCTCTGGACTAGCTGACATCCGCACTGATACAGTGGACGTCGGGGGAAAGGCCGCGCAACGCATCTGCTGTCCCGTCTTGCGGCGTCTGGCCTCTCCCAGAGTTAGTGGACACAACGATGCCATATAGGCAAAAGAGGCAAGGACTCGTAAACGAAGTGGGCCAGCGGTCGACAGGGGCGCGGCACTGCATGCGCTGGCTGGGTGCACGTAGGCCACTCCCAGCGCGACGTTTCCTGGACGCATGTTTGGGAGACGACTTGGTTGCGTGTCCCTGTCTGCTTAGAATAAAGACTCAGGCAAGAAGACGACGTATAAAGACCTGGTGAGACAGACGCTGGAGGAACGTGGAGCAACAGCGTTTGTCGACGAAGAGGACGCTTTGTCTGTAAAGAAAACGGAGTCACAAGGTACGAGCAGGAATTAAATATTCACAGGCAAAGCAGGGCGCCACGTGAACTCCAAACTTCGGCGGATCTGTGGACGTGAAAGCGTCGTTCGATGTTGTGCCGTTCTGTGTAGCGCCAAGCTATCACGACGAGTTGGCCGCGCTGAAGAAGGCCTTCGTCGCTGCTGCCGAAGGAGTAGACGAAGACGGTGCTTTTCTTCAAAAAAAAGAAAAGACTGAAGACGAATTGGCGCAGGAAGAGAAGGATTACAAAAAATTTTTGAGCGTAAGCATGCGCCGCCGCAGCCCGTTTGCACTGCTACGCGTGTGTGCCTCTACAGCGGCGGGCGTGAGTGAGTGACACGCCTTCTCTTCTGTCTCCGCACATTTCTAATTCGTTCCGTTTTTGCTGCGTTTGCCTGCAGTCGAAAAAAGGAAAGGAACAAGCGGACATGACCACCGTTCTAAATCGCTACTGGGGTAAAGCCTGACAATATCCTTGTTATGCTGACGGCATACACGTTCAGAGGTTTTCTTTAGAGAATGAAGAAAGGTAGATGGATACTGTGCATCCACGCATGCGCCGTTAACGTAGAGAACCACTCAGGCCTCTGAAGGCACCTGCGATTCCCAATGCATGGGTTGCGTCTTTTCTGAACTCAGCCCCGGACGAGAATCTCGACCCCGATGAACGGTTTCTACGAGACTACATCTTGAACCAAGGCTGGAGGGAGGACAGGGTTGTCCTACAAGATGAACAGACTAATCAAAAGTAAGTGCTACCGTCATCTGAGCCGCCAGAGCATTGTTTCCCCCACACAGTTGATGTAAATCGCGGACTGGACAGTGGTTGGGTGTCGTTTTGCTGCGTGTAGGTTCGACGAGGAAGAAGACGAACTGAATATTGACCAGACAGACGCGTTCGAGGCGGCGTACAACTTCAGGTATGCTTTCCTGCTTTCATTTATTTGCCTGTTTGGCATGCGTTCCCTGAAAACAACGGAGTCACAAGAGACGTGTTCAGGTGCTGTGTTTTGCAGATTTGAAGAGGAAGGTGGTTCAGCTATCCAGGGCCACGCCCGCCGAGTTGAAGGCTCTGTCAGGCAGAAGAACGACAAGCGACGACGGCAACGAGAAGCGAAGAAGGCACGCCTTGCCGAGGAGAAGGTGGGTTGCGTTGGACTGTTGTGGTACTCGTGCGTCTGCCGATAGTATCGCTCGGATGTATGTCATTCACGGCATGTCATGGCTTGTGTTCAGGCCCAACGGGAGGAGGAACTCCGGCGACTGAAGGCTCTGAAGAAGCAGGAGATACTGGAGAGGATTCAGAAAATACAGGAGATGACTGGACACCAGGAACTTGGTAAGGTTTGTGTCAACTGTCGCTTTTGACTGTGCAATTGGTGACATTTGCCTGCGGAGAGACCATTCGTTGTTTCTAATTGTGGCTGCGTTTTCACAGATGTCAGTGCCATCGACCTGGATGCCGACTTCGACCCCGAGTCTCACGACAAAGAAATGGCGACAATGCTCGGGGACGACTATGAGCAGGGGGAGGAAACTGTACCAGAGGACGAACTCCGTAAGGTTGACTCCTGCACCGTAGCGAGAGGACATTCCTGCGCGGCGCGTAGCTTGGTGCGGCTGCTGCAACTGGCTTCCTTCAGTTCTGTGCTCTGTCAGAACTACCCCTTTGCTGCAACACTGCAACGTACTTGTTCGCACATTTCCCTTGGTTCGTTTTGTCCGCTTGCAGTCAAGGTGCCTGCTGGTTATGAGCAAGATTTGGGTGTCTCTGGTGAAGATGACCACACTCTCCAATCTTTATCGAAAAAGCAGCGGAAACTCATGAAGCTGTTGAAGAAAAGGAACGCACAACCAGTGGCTGACGACGTGGCGTATGCACCGTTAGCAGAAGGCGAAGAAGGTGTCGAGAACACTGTTGAAAACGAACCAGCAGATGCGGACGTGGAAGGCAACGACTCAAATCCACCAGAGCCATCGGAGCAGGGCCCGTCGGAGTGGTGGATGTGCGACAGCTGTGGCAGTGGGATACCAGGAGGAAAAAAAAGGTATTTAGACACACTTTTCCACCGTATGTCTTCGACGGCTCCTCTCCGAGACGGTCCCTTAGTTTATCGATGCGCAGCGTTTGGCGGTGTTGTTTGTTTTCAGGTTCGACTGTATGACGTGTGATAATTACACACTCTGCAAGCACTGCTTCCGCAACGTTCGTCACCCCCACCAACTGGTTAAGCGGACGGTTCCACGGGATTGCCAGGTATGACTTAGTAGCAAGCAGGCAGGCACTTTCGAACTTTTGCAGCTCCCTGGTCAAGAGTCTTTGAGCTTCATGCATTCCAGCCCGTTTTTCCCCATGAGGTAGTTTGTTTTTGTGAGGGCCTGCAGCCTCCGAAGCATTTCGAACCAGATTCAGCTGATGTTTCGAAAACCATCAAGGAGTACCTGGATGAGTACTTCCAAACAGACTACGAAGACATTATTGGAAAGGACCTTCCTACTCGCTTCAAATACACGAGTGTCAGACCAGATAATTACGGACTAACAGTGGAGGACATTCTATCAAAGTAAGGAAACTACAGCACTGGAGGAAATCTTCTTTGAGATGAGCACCTCACGCGTTCGTGTTACTGATCCAGCAGACGAAGTCACCACTGTGTCGATCGATGCCTGCAGAACTGATAAAGAGCTCAACGCGCACATTTCGCTCAAAAAGCTAGCGCCATATCGACCGCAAGTGCACGAATCCAGAAGGAAGGTAAGGGCGCTTCGTCGGGCCTCTAGAGTCCAGTTCGCTACCCCGCAGATATCAAGTTGATATCACAGCCTTTGTGTTCGAGTGCGTTTTGTTTCCAGTTACAGAGAGCTATGTTCAGGAAGCAGCACATTCATAAAGGAGAGCGCCTCGGTGGGCGAAAGGATAAGAACGCAGCGGAGCAGATGACAAAATTTGGTGAGTCCTCAAACAAGTGAAACTGCCAGACTTGCTTCAGGGACTGCTAGGAACAATGTCAGGTGTCCTTTTTGCGTTCCTTTGGTGGCTCAGGAATTACTCGCGACCGTCTGGATGCGTACGGCGACTGACGGATGGCATGCAGTGTTAAGGAGCCAGACTTGAGGTCTCAGAGACAGACTAACCGCTGGTTAGAACTCTTGATTATTTGCATTCATCAGGTGTTCTCCTTGAACCACGCGGGGAAATGTCAGTTCGTCACCATTGACAGTCACCTGTTAGTTTACGGTGGAGGCCATTGCTCCAGGCCTCCCGTTGGTTGACGCAGCGTACCTTCGGTGGGGCTCCGGCAGGACCTCCCACAATCTGTTGTAAAACGTCTCTGGTCTGGATTCCTCGTAACGTGTGGCTCACTACTAACCTCAACCTCGTCGACAGCATCTTTCTTCTTCCGGTGCATCATTTCACCCTCCTGAATTGAAACGTGTTAACAAAATTCGTTCTTTCGGTAATGTAGAACCGTACATACCTGGATGTCTTTGAGTTCTTCAGCCTCTGACCAAGATGAAGATTGTAGCATATCGTTAACACGGGCACCCCTTCGGTACTCACCTTGTTGAGCTATCTGCTTGATCCATCTCTACGGAGGGGTGCTAGCAGTTGATTGAAAGTATAGACACACCAGGAGAAAGTAGACTCACTTGGACTTTGGTACTTCTCGAAGGCAAGGCAACTGATTCTCCCTTCTCTGTATCGCCTTCATTTCACAGAAAATTAGAGGAAACTTGCATTTGCTCGAGGACATACCTTGTTCTGCTTTTTGTTGAGCCGGTGTAAGGGGCTTGCCAGAGTTGATACAGAACACAGCTTTGTAGATATTTCCAATCCATTCGCTGTTGAATGTGCCTCGCTTCATCGGTCAAAATTCTAGGTAGTAGCAAGTTCATTGTGTTACTCTCTAGTTGCCGTGTCGTCCGCGCAAAAGACGAGCGGCTTGGTGCTGTGAAACAGTCTGAAGCCTGTAGAGGGGTTTAAACAGCAGTGGTTTGGACACGAACGGCTGTCAGTGACTTACACCTTCTGCTTCGTGCCAGCGTGTTTGCTGGCGTTTTTATTTCTACTAGAGGGATTTTCATTACAGGCTTGAGTGCCCGTCCTACGGTCAGCCTCAGATGACCGCGCCAAAGCAGTTGATATGGTTTTTGAGTGATTTACCCTTGTAGTTTATGTTCAAGTGCCTCTTGGAAATAGAGATGCTCATGGGTACAATTGTTAAGACATCTGTAGGATCAGTCGCCACGTCCATGTCACCGGTCTGATAATTTCAATCAATAAGGAAAACTACAGCTAAGAACTGTCTCACTTTCTTACTTTCTCTACCGAACAGCCGGGGGCCTCCGGTTCTTTGTTAATCATCGCATTCGCTGCCGATTCCTGGAGACTCAGAGATGTACGGTCGGTGTTTAGGTTGGCTCATGAAGCGCCGGACTCACATCTCGTTGATCCTGACTCTGCAAACTCTCTCTATACGATATTTCACTTTCCAAGTTTTTCGCTTCGAGCGCAGCATCATCTGAAAGAAAGGGGATCCTGCTAACTGCATCAATTCCCAGCAAGGCATACGAAGTACCTTCGGCAGTTTTGAGTTCCGCTTCCGCTTCGTCAACTTTTGTCGGTTTACACGTAAATCCGCTTCCAGCTGCATTCCCAGAACGACGAGCTTACCCTCTTCCTTGGTTGGCGGCTGATTAAACCTGGATTCAAGCTCTCGGCCGCCCAAAAAAACAGGAGATGCTTCACTCCTGCAGGCCAGCAGAACGAGGGCAGCTATGCAGCTTGCAGACGCAGTTGCTGAGAGCTTCATTGTTTTGTGTCCGACAAAAAAACACGGCGTGGAATCAAATGCAGAACGTGTTTTTTGGGGGGAACCGGGGTACTTGGGTACTCAAACACACACGTGCGTACGCGTGCGAGAAGTGGGTGTCGCGAATCAGATGAGTAACAGGGAGTGTACTTACAGCGGCTTAACGGCACACTGTCAAGAGGAGAATATTCTAAAATAATGAAGCAGCAGAAGCGCCCAAAATGTACAGTTGCACGCTTTCGCTTGCTATCGGTTTTCATAAGGTGCCGTGGCTAAAAGGAAGCTGAAATGTTTTACCAAACGGTGGAAAACTGGTGTCCGCACTTCGTCACGTCTGCTGCTACCTTTGCGTTACCTGAGCGGCTGTGGCAGAACGTGCTTTTTTCTGGGCACTGGGAGGGGGAGGCAGCATGACGATTCGGGCCAAACGCCTACGTCTTGTCAACAACGACGTTAACACGAGTTTGGTGTCGCGTAACTGTACCTTTTATAAAACACGACCGAAAAACGAAAGACCAGAATACCAGTTCTCTTGCTGGTGCCCTCTACTCGAACTGAGAGGGTGTTAAACGGTTTATATGACCGCGGATGTTCAGTCACTTCTCTGAATGGCTGTGTCACTTTGTTACGCTGGCATCAGGCCTCGCGTGTGTTCCGCAGCTTCGTCGATTGCTGGTGCAACTCCTCCAACAATGTTCGAGCAATGGAAACGCGTCCTGACGTGAGACTTGAAGTGAGTTTGGTTGCTAATACGCATAAAACCCGAGCGCGTCACACCTGATTCGGCGGAGGCAAAGCCGGTGAAATGCAATAGCTACCATTTCAAATTGATCACCACTGGTCAAGGCTTCATTGTTGTCTCCGCCATCATTAACAACCGGCCAAGAGACAAACCCGACCTAGTCACAAAGCTAGCGTGTCTGTGGCCTAGGCCCGGCTATGCTCTATGCTGACATTTTGTGAACCCTACAGTGCCGCCAAGCGCTCCTGTGAGTGGCCGTTATTTGTGGCTTGGGTGCCAACGTCCTATTAATAGAAAGAGCTCCAAGATACGAACGAGGAACTTCATTTCTTCCACAGGGTATTACTGAGGAAGCTCACGAGCAGCCGCCCCTCGTGGAAAGACCACAGATTGCCTCATTTGACACACAATTAGGCGCTCATGTATGATTCACCCGCCTGCACCCAGGAGATGTCACTGCAACTCCCCGGTGAACCGTGGCTTCCTTTCCCTAAAAGGAGACAGGCTACCTGGAGGCTCTGCTGTGAAAACTGCAGTTGTCAGTGGCGTTTCTTTGGGGCCACAGCTCGGACGGGGCTGCCACAGAGGTCCGGACAGTTTGGGGCTGCTGTTGTTGCCACGACGTGGACGAACCCTCCGACATGCGGAGGCTTCCCGCCGGACTTTCTCCGGTCTGGACGGTCTCGACGAAAGCCCTTTAAAAGAACGAAAGTGTGGCTCTTACAAAAATAGGAAAAGACATGTGTACGGGCCAGATATTGTCGGATGGTTCGTGTGCGGGACTAGATGCACGCCCAGGCGAAAACAGCCAAATATGGAAATTAATTGCATGCGCGTTTGAACGTCTCTCTCGTCGAGTCATGGTGTGTCGCTACCCACCTAACCGTTTGGTTTTGTGTAAGTTTATCTTCAGCTCCGATGCGTACAGACATATCATTGGCTTTCACTGCTCTGCGCCGCGTAACAGCGGCTAATACGTCCGGCATGCCTATTTCATCTGTACCAAACATGGCGACCAACCGTACACATCCGCCAAAAGTCGAGGAGGTTGAACAACGAATCAAACGTATAATCTATCCGAAACGAATACGCATACAAGAGTTCATCCAAAGATTTGACCTGCTGCATCACAGGGTTGTGGGCCAGCAGCAATTCATTCGAGCTCTCAACCAGTGCGGAGTGTCTCTAGACCACGATGAAGCGCAGGTGCTATTTCACGCGTATGCGGATGAGAAGACAGGCGGGATTCGCTACTATGAGTTTTGTGATAGCATTAACACTGTTTTCAGAATAACGCAAGCAGAGAAAACTCCCCTGCTTGAGCCGCCTACACCAGGTGGGCAGCAACTGCGACAGGCAGTCTGCACGGGAAGCTTTCCGCCCGTGAGGTTTTACAAGAGGTGGTCGCGCAAACCACCGGGACTGACCTCATAATCACGTTCATGTTCAAGAGCTTCACTTCGGTACTGGAGCAGAAACCAGGTGGATATCCCTCGTACCCTCTTCGTTATCTACGCGTACAGGCAGGGTCAGTGAGATGATGTAGCCTTAGGGTGTGATTCACGAATACCCGGAGAAATCTATGTATTCGGAAATCAACGAGAGCTCTAGAAGTCAGCGACCAGCTCGAACTCTTCCGTTTTGTTGATTTGTTCTCTTCTGTGCTCAGCATGAGAGGCTGCTACCTGGTAGCCATTGCTGAGATGAGAACGTTTCAATCCTTCCCATTCATTGTTGTACGTAGGTGCATGCCTGCCTCCGAGGTTCACTCCCAAGGCTCTTCCCCAGGAGAAGATGGTTCAGATTGATGACATCATCCGGCGCCTTGCACTGTTATCAAGAACTCGTGGCATTGTTCTCAAATATTGCTACCAGGACTTTGATAAACTCCGGAGCGGATACGTCTCTAGCACTGTTTTCAGACGGCAGTTTCCATTTGAGGCTGCAGAAGGTCAGAACGAAAAGGACAGTCTCTCTGCCGGACGTCCGCGAATATGGCGTGTGTCTGTATCTCAATAGGCTGTTTCTACGCGCACATGCCCTATCTCAGTGCCCTGGGCTGATGCGATGCTGCCGACGATCCATGTTTCAGGAAAGTTCACTGAGGAAGAAATAGCTCTTCTTGCTGACCACTTCAGTAGAGAAGACGCAGATGTTAATTATATTTTCGTCCATAACCTTATCGCGGACAAGGCGGCTGAACTTTACCTACCGTTTGCAACCTCTCCGTATGTTAATCGCTCTTCCAATCGTCACTGGTCTCATGAAGACCTGGAACCGGAACGCAAAATCCAGGTGAAAACTCCAGACCATATTACAAAGAGAGGTTTCCGTGAGACCCAGCAATACACGAACTCACCCGTACCCCAACGATTCCGTTTCTCAATCTCTCAATAAATGGGGTCCGGAGCAGATTGTGCCATCTGTTTGCATAACCTCATGGAAACATTTTCACTTCTCGACGAATGCCGCGTTCCCGTGCGAACCGCCTTGATGACAGGCGGTGGTCGCTCTAAAACAGCTTCAAATCAAAGAACACTTCAAGGATGTTGACCACCTGCGGAAAGGCCACTGTACGAGGACCCAGGCAAGGGCAACCTTGGATTCGAAGCTCAATATTCACGTCTCAGACGTACGTCAGACCTTTTTCGTTTCCACTTGATCTCTAGAAGTCGATTCATTTACTTGGAGCCGTCCATGAAGCACTGCTGCCAGGATTATGCCTCTTTCTGCAGGAAGACTGGGACTACCTCGTAGCGAAGTATTCTCGTGAGGATGGAATGTTCAATTATCAGGCACTTTGTGAACAAATCGACAAAGCTTTTACTATCGAGGTCGGTTTGCCTGACTTCACGTCAGTTGGGGCGACGACAGCAGATGTCCGGAATGCAGTCTCATGCACATATAGCCCCATACCTTATCACAATGATGGCTCTATTCAGGACCTGGACAAGCACCCGCTTACCAGGGTGAACTTGCCTGGGAAGGAAATTGTAGAACCGGCCCAAAGAAATCGCATCCGGCGTCTTCCAGAGGAGGAGGTAATTACGCATAGATCACAAACACCTGACACGTCGCTATCGCAAACCTTGGACCGTGCTGTTTCGCCCGGAGCTGGTTGACTGATGAATCCAATATCTAACTGCATGCAGGCGGAGATCGACAAAATCGAACAAGTTATACGAACCAGCATCGCCAAGACTCGAAAAGCGATCAAGCCAACGTTTCAAGACTTCGACAAACAGAGGACGTTAGACGCGCACTGGCTGTGTTCGTCCCTTTGTTTCGGGTTCATGCGATAGGACAAAAAGTGGAGCTGCTTATTAGTCACATTAGAAACGAGGCAAACATATGCTCATTCACAACACAAGGATCTACAACGGTGCCGCTGATGTTCTTCATCCGCTCCACTTTCAGGATGCATGTGACAAAGTTGCAACTTTCCAGGATTATGAGCATGCTGGGATTGCCCTTATCAGAAAAAGATCTTACCATGGTGAGGGCCTGCTTGATAACAGCGAGAGCGCGGTCCCTACGTAGAAAATTCCAGAGGCCGCAGGATAACTCGCTTCGCACCATGGAAGCAGTCTGCGTGTGCATCCTGGCATGCTCTCAAACGAAGGCAAAACCTGCGCCAGTGGGGGCGTTTATATGTGACTGCAGCTTTGTCTTCGCTACTGCGACAAAGGAAACGAAAAAGAGTTCAATTATTTGGACTTCGTATCGTCAGTAGATCTGCAAGATGGCCCTGAACCAGAAGATCGCACGATCACAGATAGCCTGGGTTCCGTATACTTTACCAGGAGAGGTGAGAGCCACGTCAGAGCACTTCGAGCGAAGTAATGAGAGGCATGAATATTTTAGGGAGATTTGGCTCGTGGTATCTCTGTAGGACGTACGCGTTCCAATGAAGCGCACCAGACAAGTCGTCTGCTAGACAAACTATGGGTGAAAGCAGCTACCTACTTATACCTATGCCCTGCCTACCGAGAGTAGGTATTCCACCTTCGAGTGCGTAGAAGCCCTTTTGAGCAGCCTTACGGCTGACATGATACGGACTGTCTGATGGGCGTATGCAGGTGATGTCGTTCCGCTAGAGGAGACAACTGCATTGAAGAAAGCTCTCTTTCCGCGCTAAGAACTACGAGCAAATGCCAAGAGAGTGAAACAATTTTCGAAACCACCTTTGTTGGGGCGAGTCTACAATGTCCTTCTGGGATCAGTAACGTCTGTGTGTAACGTCTAGTTGAGTAAGGTCACTGGTTTATGCAGGGCTCTGAAGAAAGAACTGAGCTGCCCGATCCATGCTGTCCCGGATTCTCAGAGTGGAGCGCCACTGATGAGCACTTTAAATGTGAAACCTAGCCCGGGTAGAGCTTCCAGCTCCAGCAAAAGCTACGTATCAGAAGGTGAATCACGATCAGATGGGATGCAGAATGTGATACAGTGTTTCAGCAAAAATCACGAATCCTACGAGTGATGCAGGCACCAGTGCACCACAACAGCCAGGTCTAATTCAGAATCGTGACAAAGAGTGCTTAACAATCCGAATTTTGTGGCACTCAAGGCGTAGTATCCAAAGTACCATAGTTCTGGAGCAGATTATTTCAAGTATGATTTCCCGTGAAACATGCTACTTGCGGCATTGTTCGCCACGCCCAGCAAGTAGATATGTGCGTGCGCTGTGAGGGGGGAAATTTGGATAGGGGTCACGGATGTGACAGAGGAGGTCAGCCGCAGCAAGGGAGGTTCCCGCACGCTGTCGTGCTGAAACCTCACGTTCGCCCCAAATAAGCGAGCTTCATCAATGAACAAAGACCTGGATTTTGGGCAAACATCGTAACGCAAAGACGTTCCACAGAAGGCCAGAGACGGGCCACAATCACAAAGTCGCAAACGAACGGGTGTCCTAGCAAGAGGTCTCAATATATGAAGGAACGCACACCTGCCACTAAGACGGGACTGGAATAGAGGCTCCCATCGCCGTCTCCGAACACAGAATTGCTGTGTTTACGCTTCGCATTCTTCCTTGGAGAAAGTGGTGCGTAAATGGGAGTCTCTCTCGCCTCACGAGCTTACGCCAGTTGTAGGGATTGCTTGGACTGATAAAAAGGAAACTCCCTCTGAAGCTGAACATCTTCTTCTTGGACAAGTCCCTGCTTTACGGCTTCATCCACCAAACAGTTTGGCACGACGCGTATGTACGGGCCCGCTGGTGTGTCTACAACCATGACAATTGGCGGCGGCTTCGGAGTGCCCGAATCTTCTGCCTCTGGTGTTGTCGCCGCACATGGAAATACTTGCTCACTCAACCCTGAGCACTCTCCTAGCAGGCTCGATACGCACTGTTCCAAAGGTGTTACGTTTCCCCTTGCGAGCATATGAATGTTTTGTCTCGCGTTCTCACGGAAGTCCTCCTGGGTTACCCTTTCCAGGCTTCGACTGACACACTGCGCCACCCCTCGGATGGCTTCAAAGGCGCGTTCTAATGAGTCCATCACTACACTTGTCCCGCTCTCGTCACTGCGGCCGCTCTCATCGTGAGGGCGCTGTGGTGCAGACTGTGGGTCTTCTGTGACGCCAGCCGCTTCGATTTGCTTTTTCTCAGCTACCGCCTTCTGCTCGTCTCTCCGTCGATCCGCCTCCTGTTGACTGCTCTGTACCTCTTCTCTGGTTTCGGACGCGAGTACATGTTTCGCTTCCTCTTCCTGTTCGTGTCGGCTATCCGCTTCCAGTCCACTGTTCTGTACTCGGTCGCCGCTGTCGACGTCTGTTACAACGAGAACTGTCACTTCCTTGCTCACTAAAACTTCATCCCTTCCATTGTCATCCTCTGTCCTTGAAAGAGACCCATCTTGACTCCCCGAACTATTTTCCTGCCCACCTGTTTCCGTTTTGATGTCCTGCCTTTCTTCAACCACTGAGGGACCCCGGCCCAACTGCTGGTCCGGTTCTGTTCCCTGATCAGTCATGCGCACGTCAATTTCATCCATTTTTTTGGTCCCAACAACACCTCAATACTCCAGTGTGGCTGAGAAGTCTTTCCGGTCCTGTAGATTACGCAACAACGCTTGCTGGCGGTTGCTTCTTCGCTAGAGTCTGGAGCCAACAAGATGTTAGTTGGCGCCAATTTTCCTAAACTGAAGGGTAAACGCCTTCGGGACAGAACAGACAGCAACCTCCCGCGCTCAGATTCCACAGCTTCATTGAGTGTAGGAAAACCCGCCTCCACGGGACGAGGGCCTGCTCGTTCTAGAGAACAATCTTGCGAGAGGCGTGGACAACCGGCGTTCCAAGTCGCGTTGCCTTTGACGGTGACCACTGACATCCAGCGCTCTACGGATGCCCCTGAAAGAACAGATCAAGAGCAATTGGCCTGCTTTGCTTCTCTCGTCTCGCTTCACGCTCTAGGCGACCTGCACAAACCATGTATCACATTCGAACGACGCACTGAACTTATAAACGGTAGACGGGTGAAGATGCACCAGAGTTTGGGGAACAGCAGCTGCAATGAGTGGTCCGAGTGTGCGAAGTCCGCCTCTGCTCTTGAGGTACTTTCGCAGACTTGCGTAAATGCTTCCAGATGCCACAGAACAGGCTCGAAGCCCTAATCTCCCACGCGACTAGCCGGTAGCCAATCCCAGCGCGCAGCCACTGCATAACAATGAAAATCAAACTCCTACGAGGGTATTTATTTTGCACCCGCAATGAAGAGTCACACGTACGGAGACTAGGATTGTACCGCTTTTCTTGAGTCAAGAGCGCAGTTTTTTCTTCGCGCAGCATGTGAAACAGCCTCCTGCAACATCCGAAAATCGCAGCGAGTGCGCCTGTTGGAACCAAAAAGTGATGCCCGACCGGCGCTGACCAGTGCACAACCTGTTGCTCTGTTGCGGGTATCCTTACCTATGAAATTGAAGACAACGTCATCTGCGTCCTTCAGAACAAAATAACCACAAAAAGGGCGAGAAACCACTGCGATCCGCCATGAATCCTTGCGTCCTGTGGTGTCGCGCAGGCACTTGCACGTGGCATGCTCGCCGCTTGCCAGCGTGGGTTGGCTGCTCGACAGGGCAGGGCGCGGTCTCCAGTTTTGGTCTCAGGCTTCTCCACATCGTTGGGCGCCCCAATCTCGTTTCACGTCTTTTCAAGAGCCCGTCTCCTCTCATAAAAGTGTCCCTTCCATTCTGCGTTGCCTGTTACCCCTCCCAAGTCGGCAATGTGGTGTCACGTGACCCTGTCTAGTCGCTAGAAATATTGGCGAAAAGCTGTGCGGTGCCTCGATTCATACTCAATGCCCCAGTCTCTCGCATGCGCTTCTTTATCGCTCGCAAACAGAATTGTTTGTTGATGTCTAAATACTACTTTCATACACTGTTGTGAATTTTTGTTTCGGGGACGGTGTGCTGTTCGTTGGTGTTTCTCAGCTACTTTAGGTCGCTGTTTAAGAATTAAGTGAATATCCACGCACCTTTCTTGTGGCCAAGTTTTGTTGCACAGAATATCCGCGTGCATCTACACATCTTCGACGCGTAGTAGACGTTTACGCAAGGCAGCGTCCATCACGGCCCCGAAACCTGCATTTGAACTTGTTGACGACGGAGGAGTCCATTGTGCTGGGCCCGTAGGTATTTGGTTCTCAGTCGCCGATTTCCTCTGTGTGCTTGTTTTCACGCATTACCCGTGGAGGCTTGTGTCCCTGCCGGCTCCAGGTCTTTTTTCTCTCTGTACAGTGGTGCTGTGCCCGATCATGCACCGAATGCTGCGACGCCTTCCGCCAGAAACAGAAGGTATTTGCTGGCTGACGACCGCAGTGCTGACGGATGTCACACTTGGCGTCGAGACGGAGACATACGGACATCGGACCTGGGAGTTTGTGTACTCCACAGCGTTCGGCAAGTGTATGCCCCTGTTACGGTTCAGCTGCTTTTCTCGTTTTGAGTCCGTCAGTCTGTTAACTTTCTCCGTTCAGTTGATTCGATAATGGGAAAAAAGCAGGTTGAAATGCCGCAAAATGACCCTTAAGCTGACTACACCTCGTAGGGAACCGAGTGAAAGTCGACACCTATCTACTCTCCGCTTGCCCAGATGCTCCAAGAAGCGAACCTACGACCCCGCGCGCCGTGAGATGCCGGCAGCTGCTGCGCCGGACCGACCTGGTCCTGTGAGCCGGTGATTGATTGCCAGCTTCCTTTGCTGGCCGACGGAGAGCCACATAAAGGCAGTTCTCTTCGAAGAAGGATTCTTTAATTGGGCACAGTAGAGCACGGGCAGCTACATTAAGTTTCTAAACCGAAGTGACAATGGACACGCTGGCAGACACCTCTAGTGGTAACACATGTCGTGTCTTCTGCGTGCGACTTGGCCATGAACGATGCGCGCAAGATTCCACGAACCCTGAATATGCAGAAAAAAGAGATGGACATGTAACCTGTTCTCCACATCCCTCCGGCGGGGGTTGTCATCTAGCAGTCGAGGTGGCTTCTCTTTTGACTCCCAGCGAGAGAACACGCTGTCAGAATGAGGCAGATTGGCATTCCGCGCACGCGCCGTCAGAAGGTGCTCACTGGAGTGTCGCCACTGCGTTCCACGCTGGAGAAGAGCTGGAGGGAGACCTTCGCGGCAGCGTTTCCGCATCGATGGTTGGCGCGGCTCGGCGAAGCCGCGTGGACGGCCAGCGGGCAGAGAACTGGATTTCTCAGGCTGTCCCCATCTTGACGACAGCGTGGCCTTCCCTGTGGACGAGAAGCGCTGAAGGCGGCGACCAAGGGTTGGGGCCCCTATCAAGTAACCCGCAATCACCGACACTGTCGCCTCCGCACGTGGAACAGAACTGTGTCGCACTCAAACAGTTCTTGTGCAGTTCCGTGGCAACCACACAAACCATATCAGGGTATACCCTTCCATGCAGTTATTTGATGGTGGCCGGTTCGTCTGTGGTCGGACACGCGAGGCTGCTGGTGAGCTACTAGCGAGAAGACGATATACTGCACATATCACAGCCGCGCACTCTGCCACTTTGATACCTGTCTTCTCTCCACAAGCCGCGCCGTTGGCGGTGACTCTTAGTCCACTGTGGTATCCACACGGTCCTGTCTCCAGGCGGGGATCTTCTCGCACCCATTTTGCTGTGCGGTTCCGGCGGAAATGCCATCTTGTAGCACCTCACCGAGAATCCAACTGTGTTTTGAGATCCATTCAATCCTGTTGCCAAAGTGGTTGTGCAAACTTTCTCGCGCCAATGTGTCATGCAAGCGTCGTTATGATGTTGGGCGTAGCCGTGCCTCCGAATGCGCGTCTGATTTGGACTGTTTTTTGCCTGGCCCTTTGCAGCCTTGCTCACTGCCCGGATGCCCGGCGCGATATGTCGCGGCTACTTACGTAGTGGTAGATGCCCGTTTTCGTAAGAAAGGCTGGGGACAACTTCTCATGCGCATGGTGGAGGCGGTGGCCGCTGTAGATTTGAAGGCGGACTACGTGGTTTTGTGGACCCGTGCTGCGGCCGGATTCTACACGAAACTTGGGTGAGTTGTTTGTCTTTAGTGGCCACCTCGCAGGCACAACCGCAGCGAATGTGGATCCGGCTTTGAGGCTCTCAGCAGAAAACTACTTTTCGTTTCGTAGTAACGAGCAGCCGGCCTGAGGACTGAAGTGCTTTGCTGACTGGTATGGCGTCCAAACCATCTCGACAAATCACACAATACACGTGACGCGGTTCCCGCTCCATCAGAGGAGGGGCGACTGATTTCTGTTGAACCATTCCGCTGGGACTGTAGTGTATGCATTTGCGGTAGCGCTGTGAAGTGTTTTATTGCAAGCAGGTCTTATGGTGAGAAGCATTGAGCAAGTATAGGTGACTGTCGATCGGGGAAGTATGCGATCTGTAGAGACCGGCTGTCTCCTACCATCCGCAGGTGGTACTCTACGTATAAGTACCTCATCCAACCACTTCACATGTGATGCATTTCTGTGTCTTGCAGCTACCAGCGGTGCCAGGCTGCGGAGGTTGAAAGTCCATGCCTCTCCCGCTTGAGCTCGCATCAACAGGAGGCAATGCTTTCCACGCTCCGGAATCTGATGAACAAGCAAAAGCGGGCCATGGGTATGCAAGAAGCAAGTCTGCTGGGACAACTCGCCAATTCGGATTCCGGAAACCAGCAACCGCGTGAAGACACCTCAAGCAGAGATATCTGGTTTCGTAAGCGCGTGGGTCCATGCATCGCAGAGCCCGAGCGCCTCCCGCTGTCTCAGCGCTGTGTGGAAGTGGCTGCTACTCTGGATTTGCTGACAAAAGGCTCGCAGGCCACTCGGGCAAGCGAATGCCTGGGAGACTTTCAGGCAAGCGGCACGACTGGCAATACCTTGCTGCCCCAGGCAGCGGAAACGAGCAGCTCGAGTGTGTCCGAGCCCGCGGCTGAACAGGACAACATCGCTGCGGGGTTCACACGGACTGGTTGGACGTACAGGCTGCTTAACGTGCCTTGGTGCAGACAGATTGGGCCTTCGTGCGGCGTCAGTGCCCTTTGCATGGCGTCTACGTTCTTTGCGATGACGGGGCAAGACGCAGACCGACCCGTCCCCAGCACGGGAGCTGCAAGGGGTACGGCCTTGACTAGTGCTGTCGCTCTAGGAGACCATTTATTGAAGTTGTCGAGAGAGTGGGGGATTTCTATGGACGGCGAGGTTTTCAGCGTTTACGACTTTGTTCGGCTAGCCCGAATAGGCGCACATCTTGACGCGACAGCGGTGGAATTCGCCCCCTGTGAGGACTCGGACGGTGACACGGCTGACGGCGAACCGCACGCTGAGGCGGATGGAGAGACGCTTCTTCTCCACACTAATGCGTGGAATCAGATCACCTCGTTTATACGCCGCGGGTGGCTCCTGATTGTTCCATACGATTCTGAGGGGGGATACCCTGCTCTCAAAGGAGGCCGTAAGGCACATTACGGGGTCGTATTGGGCGTCGCGTGCCGAGAGGCGCAGCAAAGGCTGAAGCTTCGTCACTCTCCTTCGCTGGCGTTGGCGCGCCATGAGGCAGGCGATACTGTATCTGACAGACGCGGTGCCGCGTCTTCTACTTCATGCCGGGGGGAAAAGAAAGCGGATGGTGACGCAGGTGCGCGGGAGACGACACAGCGTGGTCCGCCTAACGAAGACGGCCCCGAGCAATATCTGCGGCATCGTGAAGAGGAATGTTCGCAAGCGTGTGATGAATCGCAATTAGAGGCGGTACACGCTTCGCTGTTGGGGAGGGCAGTCGTGCTCCAGCACGGCAGATCCAGACTATTAACAGTAGCAACTTGGGACCATCTCATGAACTCTAACGCACAGCTGCGGAATGCCAACAAGATTGCTTTCCCTCATGCCTGTGAGATGAAGCTCAGGAACCGAGCCATTTTGGTTCGGGGGTTCTTGAGTAGCTAAGAGGCGACACCAACTGGAGAGAAGAGAAGTAGCTACGGATCGTACGGAAGAAAAGCGAATGGAACGCAGTTGTATGGTAAGCGTTCCTTCATCCACTAGGTAAGCTGCATGTGAAGGCCGTGTTGGTGACAGTGTTCGAGGGGACGCCAGCTGCTATGAAAAGAGCTTATGCTCGACGATATGCCCCACAGGTTAAAGCAGGTGAGCAGTGGATTGCCTGGTTTTCTTGGGATCTTGCGCGACCGGGAAAAGGAGTACGCTTGGGTACGAAGAACTTACACGTGCGTTCAGCACGGGTTTTTCAGTGGTACGTTTGACCGCAATGCACATGCAACGGGACGGACTAATCCCAAGACTTCCAAAAGGTATATCGGTTTGTCATTATGGATGAGCATGACTCAGTCCCAAAGTCCTGATCCGGCGTCTGGCCCCTGTTGAAGTGGGCTCTACGGGAGTTTCCGCAGCAGGGTGGCTGAGTGACGTTTTGACGTTATTTAAAGGACGCTCAGGCATTGTTGCGGCGCTCTGCGTGGATGGAGAGCTGAAACACGGGCGTTTTTCAGACAATCGTCCATACCCGAAGACGGACTCTGCTCTCCGTGGAAGTCTTCCAGCGTTGGTGGATCGGAACGCCACCATTGGCGGAACCTTGGCTTTCATGCAAAAACTCGTGACGTTCGAAAGGGGAGTCCAAGTTCATCCATTATCAACCATGACGCTCTGGGAATGAACCGTATTCTAGCGCTAACCAATGTTGCATCACCAACGTATTTGTCACTCCTTCAAATGAACGGCCATCACAGAGACATGGATAAGAAAGCAGTCACTTGGATTAGCAAAGAGATGTTGTAAAAGGCGAGACTGTCAATCACTTTGCGGACGCGAGCGATCTTCGAGCATTCAGCACAATTCTGGATGTTCGCTTGGAAGGGGATCTCCGAGGTGACATTCTGTTGCATTGTAGCGCCACGCACTGCTGTTCCCCGGTGCACGTTACGCCCGCCTTAATCCAGGCAAACATCCCTGCTGGATCTGCCGCGTTGTTGCCACTTTGCAATTTGCTTATTTGAAAAAGATGCGCGTAGAAGGAGTTTGAAAACTTCGATTTTGCTTGGAGATAGTGGGTCGGCTAACTCCCGACAACGTCGCCCAACGCGGGTCACCCTTTCTGGTTTGATCGCCAGGCTCCTGGGTTGGCCCTCGTGTGTGCTGACCCTGCCTGGCGCGATCAAGCGTTTGTACCCACAAACGCACTGGATACCCCTTTCCCAGCATCCAGGAACCGCGTTTTCAAGCCTTCTGCCAAGTTGCCCAGGCTGGTATCTATCTTCAAACCGCCCGCACGGAGGAACCCCCCCCCCCATCCGTTGCCTTGCCATCCGCCACGACCAGCTACCGGCATGCAGCGTTGTGGCAGGTGCCCGAACCCCGTGTCAACTGCTCGCCTGATATAATTCACCCAGGCATGCTTTCATTTTTGGTCTGTGTTCACCCCCTCGTCTTTGTGGAGCGAAACTCAGTCTTTGTTTCCTCTGGCAGTAAGGAATTTCGCTTTGCAGCTGCTCAAGGCTGCGCAGCGGACATCGAAACCGCATGCGCAGCACTGCATAGTCCGTCCCAGTCCTAGTTGCTGCTTTGTTTGACATCCAGGTTCTGAAGCTATAAACGAGGGCGCTACCCCGTGGAGATTTTGGTGGGAACTTTGCTGTCGTACCAACTGCCCTCGCGGCGTGGGTTTCGATGCACGCCAACCAGCCGAGCAAGACAGCAAGGAAAGCGTCGCCGTAGTCGAGGTCACGTCACGGGGCCTCCGCGGCAAGGCCTCTTCTTCGAGGGTTGCCTTCAATGCCCAAGTTCCTCCCGCGCGCCGAAACGCAGAAACTTGTTCCTGGGGAAGATGATGCCCGTCGGCGGGGAAGCCGGAGACTTTTCTCTATTGAAGAAGGCAGAAACTTCTGCAAAGGGCCGACGCCCCTTCTACGACCAAGGTGTGCTGAGTGCACCATCCCGCGTGGATCTCGAGTACCAAAATCCTTATTCGTGCTTCCCTACCGACTCCCAGACGTGCTCGACTGCAGGTGTCTGCATGTAGATGTACTTTGAACCTGTGCATCGACAGTTACACGTCCGTGTACGTAGGTGTTGTACCTTTTTTACACCCCATACCCCTACTCGTGTAACGACAAACATCCATCCATTCATCCACGGGGGAAATGGCCGTTTGGATTTCGAGCTTACTTTTCGATTGCCTTCTTGGACCGAACCATCAGTCTTGACGGTTCAACTGAAACATGGCAACGCGGCTAACCTCTCTCGTTGCGACGCCGTTCTCTGCAGGCCGGCTTGTCTACGAATGGGAGCAGTCACTGGACGAAGTTCATCTGTACCTGAAGCCGCCGGAAGGCGCGCGGGCAAAGGATCTGGATATCAAAATAACGCCTACGATGTTGACCGTCGGCTTGAAAGGCAAACCGCCTCTCTTTTCAGTATGTCTCTATGAAGAGCGGTCGCGATCAAGAATGTGCACTGGTCGGCCACTGCGGCACTATCGTTGGTGTTTGTCAAGTTGTCAAAGCAAGCTTCTTTCTTTCTGGTTTCTCCTTAGGCACCGACGGAATCAACCGTGAACGTGGACCCGTCACTGTGGATGATCGGTGAGAGCGCAACGCGGAAAAGTGAAAGATTTTGCCGTTCAGCAGGTTTTCCAACTCCTCGTGTCACATTCGCTTGCATGACTGGACGTCTTTCTAGGCTCTGCTGCCAATTTGTGACAAGCCATACGCATCTGACCTGAAGACCTTTCCCTTTGAATCAAGTGCCCTTGGTTCAGCTTGGTGCGAAACGCCTGGCGTTCCTGCGCCTGCAAGTCCCCTAGCACTGATGGGTATTTTGCTACCGGAGATCATCGAGCGGAGTCGCAAGCTCGCGCCGTGTGCCTCGGGGAAGTCAGGATCCCGTGCGTCTGGCCAATTGTTTTCAGAGGACGGGGAACTTCACATTCTGCTGGTGAAGATGAAGAAGGGCGAAGTATGGAACGCCGCACTGAAGGGCCATGGCGGCACTCTTGATCCGTTCAGTCAGGTGAGCAGAGTCGCGAGAGAAGACACAACCCAGATACTCACGTAGAGATCCGGTCCCAGATGTGTATCTACATGTACACATGAATATATATATATATATATATTTATAGGTAGGTAGGTAGGCGTGCACATAAATGAATAGTTGGGAGCAGGCATGTGACGTATGGTGATCCCCCCCTAGCTCTCCTTCGGAATTCGTGTTGATTGCATGGAGATCCCCTCATTAACGCGTTTTAAAGAAAGACTACGCATCAGGGCTTTGCTTGGGTTGTTTGCGCGCCTCACGTGCGAGGCCTCGTGGCATGGGGTTTCACCGCCGAATTGGTATCCATGGGCCTTCCGATTCTTTCCAGTGGACCACGTGTGTTTGTGCGCTCAACCTGAGGATCTTTTGGCCTGTCTGAATGTGCTGTATTCAGCAAGAAGTGCAGAAGAAGTTGATGCTGGAACGGTTCCAGGAGGAGGTGAGGAATCTCTTCTTGGCGCCACTCCCCATCCGTGCCAAGACGTGGTTAGCGCCGTGGCAGGCGCCTGCCACGGCGCTAACCTTTTCTTTTTGGATCCACCGATAAAGTTGTCGAATCGCGTTCGACCCCTGGAAGTGATGAGCTCTGCATTGACGTGAGAGGCGGTCCGTGGTTTTGGGGTTCCGAAAAGCGTCGCAGCTGTGTGCACCGAGAACGGCGCTGTTGGGTCGATCTCTGGTGTTTCGGTGCTCTGTGTATGTTTTCAGAATCCTGGATTCGACTTCTCCGGAGCGACGTTCAGTGGTGAGTCCTTTGGGGTTGCCGCCTAGATGGAACCAGTCCCGGTTCTGGGGCTGGCTCTCGGTGATCAAAGACATGCCCAGAGGCGCTCCTGCGCGAACTAACTTGGCTGTCTGTATCTCATAACTGGAGCCATATTCAGTACTCTAGGCACTACAATGTCGCTTTTTATTCGCGGCGCCTCAAAGAGGTGTATGGGGACCCGAGCCCGCGCCGCAGTCTTCGTGGCGGCAGGAAAACACACAACTGGTCGCCTAGGGGATCCGGATGGAGCTGGAGGGCAGTGTGTTTCTTCTGAACCAGTATATGCCTCTTCGTACCTTCAGACGAGATGACATTCACAAGAATGTAGTCTCGTGTCGGATTGTAAACATGGTGGAGCCAGCACAGGTTATCGCCGGCGGCATTCCCAGTACGCTTGGGACTCGGAGAAGCCAGGTGCCATCTTGCGTGTGCTCTTGTGAGCTTCCTTTCAGGCAATGCTCCGGACCCTCGGACGTTTATGGGCGGCGTGTCGTACAAGTGACCTCATGCCCCGACTCGACTCGCGTTTCTCGCCCTGGCGACTCTTTGCCAACTCTCCTTTTTCGTCCACTGAAAGGCGCTTGGCCGTGCTGGGGAACCGACCCGTCGAGTCCGACGCGATCCCCTGGCCGCGCCGTAGTCTGATTCTGCTTTGTCTATGCCTGCCGTCGTGTCCCCTGAACGGTTGCCTTTTTTCGTCGCCCTGGCGGCGCGGCCAAGCAAACTGACTGTGGGCCGCTTTCTCACAGAGCCGTCTCGTTCAAACCGCGTAGCGCCCCACTGACTGCGCGTCTCTCTAGTGTGCACCAGCGAGTCGTCTGGACTCTGCAAACCCGCTGCACGAATGTCTTTTTCTCTCGGGATACGCAAGAGACTGTGTGTGGCTGTTGCCGCACAAGGACGACGGGGTGAGGTTGCCTCCTATCGTTCCTGCGTCGACAGTCGCTCCGTCGGTCAAACTCCTCTAGGCGAAGCCTTCAGTCGCGTTTCAGCTGAGGCAGACTCCACAACAGGCTTCCCAGTGACCTGCGCTGTCTCTGAGGGTGTACCGAACACTTGTATGGCGAGCCGGCCATCACATTTGACTCGTCGAGGTGACTGGCATCGCCCCGTACGGAGCGTGGACGTTCCAGTTAGCGCTCACTCCCGCTGAAACCGTTGCAGAAACGGGCACCGAAGCAGTTTGCGGTGTATCCGGTTGACGGCACCGTGCACAGGAAGTTTTGCTAGGTAGGCACAAAGATTGTCGCAACTCTTCTGGACCGCCGCACGCCCTTTATCTGCGTCGATACCGGCCCTTTGATTTGAAGGCCTTTTTGCCCACGGATTTCACCTTCCTCTCCTTCTTTTCGTCTCTCCCGCCCTGCGGCTTCTTCGATTCTTCTGCTCGCCAGCAAGGCCTGTGCTTCTTCTTCTGGTTCTTTTGCCGCCTCGCCTTGCCACTGTGGACGTCTTCTGGAGAAGTGTGAGTCACGCGCAGCCGCTTCGGCATTTGGCTTCTGCAGACAAAGCGGAATCAAACCGAGCGCAACAGTCTTTTCAGCACAGAGGCAACACTGTCCCAAGAGACCGCGCCCACCCTTGACAGGGAGGCAGCCTTCGACCGTGCAGCAGGGCAAAGCTTAGCCAAATATATAACCAAGAATCAACTTAGATGCGCTGGCTGTAGTCGATGCGGACGCACGCAGAGAGCACCACGATTCTGGAAAAGACCCTGGGACAACCCCCCAAGGAGCGGCTCGAGACGGCGACCCGGCCTTCGGCCCGACCGGCGCAGGCGCCCAAGGATCACGCACGAAAGCATTCCTTCAAGGACGAACACGGCCGTAGGCTAGCTTGGTTGTCGCTTCCAGTCTGGTGAGAAAGAGAGGCGTTTCTCGACAGTGCAGCGCGGCCGTCTCCCCCCCGCGGCAGGTGACAGGCTACTGAGAACACAATCGACAGGATGCCAGGTGTCCGAGGAATCTCCAAAGAGACTCACCGTTTGGCTGAGCGGCCTGCGGCTTTCATGAACTGAAGTTCCTTCATTCTCTGAGAGCACCACACCAAGACGCAGGCACAAACAGACACGAACGCTCTCGTCAAGAGTTTGAGAGGGCGGCGGAGAATGCAGCTCTGATATTCGGGCTCTCACGTTTTTCAAGTCTCTCAGAGCGTGCGTACCTCCCGCTGTTTTGGGGTCAGCCTCTCCTGCTTCTTCTTTTCCTTGTGCCCGCCGGTCGGCTGCGCCTTCGGCTTCGCGACTTTGAATTCCTTCACTGTCACAGCCTTCGCCTTCTTCTTCTTTGGAGCCGGCTCTTCAACTTCGTCTTCCACGCTCTGCCCGTCGTCGCTGCACGCCGTGATCCAGTCCGGCAGTTCCTCGTCTGTACAGACAGCATGCAGAGGCCGTGACGGCAGGCAAACACAGGCGTCCACGCAGCATGAATCGTTTTGCTCGCCGTACTCCCACAATGCTCAGTGGAGCACAAAACGGGCGAGTGGGGGGAACGAAAGGGGTTGCCCGCCCCAAAGAGATTGACCTACATTTTGAGTGTATATACACTCAGACCAGTACGCTACACATCGAATAAATCAGGCATGCTCACGCTCGCCAAAAAAGGCTCCGCCCCTCGACCCTGTTCCCACAAGGGCTGACGGCACACTGACGGCAGAGTGCCGCAGGGACGACCGCCCTGAAGACTGCGGTTTTCCGACAGCCCGCTGTGTCGTTTGCGAAAAGATTTCTCGATAAGAACTGCGCGAGGACAGCCTGGACCGCCTCTGTAGTTTTCTTTTCGCGGGTGTGTACACAAGGCTCACCTGAGTCGGCACCGTGCATGTCTTCGTCGCTGCCCGATAGCGAGCGGTTGTCTTCGGCGTCTTCTGTCTCAGCCTCGCTGTCTTCTTCCGCCTCGTCTTCACTGGCGGCTTGGCCACTGCGTTCTTTTGCAGAGCCGCCGCGTGCCTTCTCCAGCGCCTCCCTTTCTTCTGCGTCTTTCCCGACAAGAGCCTTCGACTCGTCCTTCAACCGCTGCTTTTCTTTGGCTGTCATGAACCACTGTCGCATCGGTCGCGAGTAGATCTCATCTGCAGTGGAACAAATGGCAAGCGCACGCCACGCAAGACCTAGACGTTCCAGTACCAAACCCTCTCACGAGTTGGACTACTGGTTTAGATCTTGAATGTCTTTGTTTACCGGCTCCGAGCGGAAGGAGTCCTCTAGTTCCGTAGAGGGAGAACTCCGTTCATGGAAATCGAAAGAGCTTTCACTAATTGTATTTATGAAAAGTGATTAGTTCCCGTACCTGCGTGCGTTTGGAGGTTTTCTGCCTTTTGTAGATGGAGCTCAGCGAGGCGTACTTCGCGCTCCAGCTTCTCGCGTTTCAACTCTCGGCTGATGTCTCCTTGCAGAGACTTGACCTGAAGCGCATTCGCATTCACCAGAAACACACTGCGCCTTCTTGCCGAGCGCACCAAAACGGGGACTGTCGCGCCCCCGTGGCTCCAACTCTCGCTGGCTGTGGCGCTGAGGCTCGCACCACTCTGTCACCCCTGTTTACCGAGCAACTGTTTCTCTCGAGTCGAGTCTTTTTCGGGCCCCCACACATTCGTTGGCGAGCTCCGTTTTGTGTTTCAGCCGACATACCTTCTTCTCGAGAGCTTCAAGCTTATCGGCGTCAATTCTCCGTTGAAACACACGAGGCGCACCGGCCGAGCTCCCGTCCTGCGCGGTGTCTCCCTTGCCTTTGCTGTTCCTGCTCTTGCCTGGTTTCTCGCCGGACTGGTTGAGGCCGCCTCGCAGAGCTTGCAAAAGCTTCTTCACCTGCAGACGCTCTGGACCGTCTCGGTGGTAAAGAGTCACAGCAACTCCACTCCGGCCCATGCGGGCTGTGCGTCCTACGCTGTGGATGTACCTGAACACAAAGAGACAGATTTCCACAGAAGGCAGAGAGACAACAGCGTGAGGCGGAGAACCTCTGGGAGCTCGGCGCTTCCCTCCGGACGCGCAGGAAAAAGCACACCTCCACGCACAGCTCTCCTCACGCGCCGAAAAACGCCCTCTTAGTCTTGGTCCCCGCGACAGAGTGCTCAGTTAGCTGGGCCGAAAAGAAAAAACGACAAAGCCGATTGGCGGTCCTTGCCCATGCATCTTATCACCGTTCCCATCACAGCTTCCTTGCCTTTGCTAAAACCCTCCACAACCGCCACTGACACGAGGGCGTAAGACGACCAGAAGCGAGGAACCACATGCGGAAGTGTCGAGCAACAGATAGCTGTGGGAGGATTCTCCTTCAACAAGACTACTAACCGGTCAATATCGGCAGGGACGTTGAAATTGATGACTGCTTCTACGCCTGCAATGTCCAAGCCTCGAGACGCCAACTCGCTAGCCAGGAGGAAATCCGCCTCCCCGGCATGAAATCTGCATCCAACCAAAAAACAAAAGACTCCCGCAGTGTGCAGGTGTATCGGAAATCAGTTCCGCACCTTACGCGCGAGGGAGACAGAAACTCTGAACAACATGAGAAAACAAACGCGCGGACACCATTCTGCCCAGTGTACGCAGACCCCCTCCATCAGCGAACTGATGGACAGAACATCCATGACGCACTATAGGTAACGCGTTCGTTTCCGAATGAAAGAGACATTGCCAAAAACGTTTCCTGGACTACCGCCACTCGTGCACAAGACCGGTACAGCCAGAGGAAATGTGGAACCCCGGGCACAGTCTGCAACGGAAAACGCAGGCGAGCAAAGCGGGGTGCAAAACACGCGGAGACCTTTGCTCGGAGAGGAGACACTCGGAAAGACCAGGAGCTACGAAACCCGGTGTCCGAGCCGAGCCCGCGCACGGCCGTAAGCAGTCCCGCGGAAGAAACCGAATCGCTGCATGCTCAGAAGCCGCGTGAAACGAGGGAAAGCGTCCTGGGCACCAGACGAGAAGTATATGAGGGCAAGCTCCCGGACCGGCGCTCCCGGGCGAGAGCCTTCTTCATTTGGAGACACATCGCCGTGGCTGTCGGGGGCGCGGGGGGAGTACCCGTCCGCACAGTCGCGGAAACGCGGGAAAATCGAGGAAACCAGACGCACCTCTCAAGAGCCTCGACGCGCATCTGCTGTGTGAGGTTGCCGTGCAGTTCTGCATACTGCAAGCCCATGAACTTGAAGAGGAGACTCGTCTGGTGCGCCAGCTGCTTGGTCTGTGGGAGAAAGGCAACGACAATCGCTTTGCGGTCAAGACTGGGTTTTGTGAAATCGCCGCGCGACAAGCGAGACGGTCCAGTATGCAAGCTCCACTCGAGAGAGTTCCCACGAAAACGCGAAGACAACAGGCCGGTGGACGGACCGCACAGATCTACAGCTGGGACGTGGCGCGTGGCGGCTCCTAGGCCTGTTTGTAAGCCGCGTTCGGAGTCGCTCCTTTTGCCGTTACGCGTCGACGGCACAGTCCTCTGGACGTCCTGTTTGGCGCAGACACACGGGTGGAAGCGCCCACCTCACCTGGAAGAAAACAATGACGTTTTTCGTGTACGCGGTTGTGCACAGGTGTAAAAGGGCCGGTGCACGATGCTCGTCTCTCTGGAGCATCACAAATTGTTGCTCCAACGTGGAGGAGACTTGCTTCAGAGCTGCGGTCGCCGCCTGCAAAGACGTGACGGTGAAGCCGCTCTTCTCGCGGTCCGCTGTGCTGTCTCCGACTGCTGCTTCAGCCGAAATGTGCAGGGGGCGGTTCAACGCGAGGGAGGCGAGAGACGCAATAGACGGGGTCAGAGTGGCGGAAAAGAGGAGCGTCTGACGGGCGCGGTGACAGTGGCGGAGGATCGCGAGAATCTGAAGAGGCAAAAAGCGCAAAGCACCCCAGAACACACTCGGATGCAAAGTGAAGACGCAGGGGAAAGCGCAGGAGACCGCCGCCGATAGTCAGGCTGCCGATTCCAGCGTGAAGGGAAAAAAGAACGACCAGAAACAGTCGGAGCATGGACACACCCGGTACGGACGCCCACCGGTATAAGGCGGCAGCACGCGGGACGAGACGCCTTTCGTGCGAAGCAAGTCAAAGGGGGAAACAGCTCTCGCGGCCACACGAACGGCGCGCACCCCGGGAACCGCACATGCGAGGGACCAACCACTGACACGTGGGCGAGAGCGCCTCCGCCGGAACCTCTCCAACTGACGCCACGTCAGAGTCATCCGGCCGGAAAAAGAACAGGACGTGCAGAAGTCCTGCCACACGAGAAGTCGAATGCCTGACCCCCCCCCCCCCCCCGAGGCCCGAACTTCTCTGGTACAGAGAGCATGGCCGGTAGATCGCCGGAAGGCCAGTCAACGGCGCAACCCCCGGCGAAAGGGTGAACCTGTCACGTTCCGACATACCTCCTCGCGGAAGCCGAGCTCAAGCAGCCGATCTGCCTCGTCGAGGACAATGATCTCGAGCAGTTCAAGGTGGACGGTCTGAACAGGAAAGCAGACAGAAAGCGACGATTCGCGTCTCCCCCCTCGTACTTGTGTGGCGCATTCGCATCCGACAGGCGCCGCCACAGGCACCGTTCAAAGCGCGTTTCGTGCTCCAGGGGCCACCAGCTTCTGTGAAAATGTTCTTAGAAGCGGCTTTCGGTTTGATGGAACTTTCACACCCAGACAGCTCCATACCAGTCAACCGGTTTTCGAGTCATCCATGTCTAGGAGTTATGGTTCCTTATCGAAGTGAGTGTCCAAGGAGCAGTCGGTCAGGAGACGCCAGCCACCCTACCCCTCTGTGCGATGTCGACATGCGCGTTCCTCCGCAAGCTCGCTACAGAGCTCCACGGGGAGACACCACAGCGCCGATCCCCACTCAAACCGGAGGCATCTCCCTCCGCACACATTATGTAGATGTATATGTGTACAATCTACACATATACACCTATATCTGTACAGATGTAGAGATGTGGATATGCACGCTTGCTGTTTGTGTGAAACGTTTGGCTACCGCAGCGCATCCAGGGAGACTGGAAACGCGTGAGTTACCGCCGAGAAATGGGGTATCGGTTCATGGATGCGCCTTACCGGTGAGTTCAGCAGTAGGTCCAGAATACGCCCAGGAGTTGCCACGACAATGTCCGGTTGTTGCCGCAGCGCGTTTTCATGTGCCTTCAAGGTCATCCCTCCGCAAGCCTAGCGAAGCATCAGAAACGAAGGAAATTGCAGAATATACAGAAAGAAATATACATGCGTGTAGACGTAAACGTACATCCTTAAACCATATCTCTACAAACTTATATATATATATATATATATATATATATATATATATATGTTAACTTGCCGAGGATCGCCGCTTGCATGTGAAATCCGTGTTTTTAGGGTAAGAGACGAACCAGCACTTTGGTCTCGCGGAGAGGACCGTGCGTAGGCTACGTGAGGCGCCAGGAGACAAAACGCCGCGAGGAGAAGAAAGAGACAAGACGCGCCGGGAGCTTCACAGGGACAACCGGACTGTTTTGGATGTTCCTTAGTCGACAATCGCAGCATCTCTATGCTTCGGCCTAGGCACACATCCGGTGAAATCCAAAAAAGACGGGTCGTATGACCGGTTGCCGCGCGCCTCTCCTCTGCGGTCTGCTCGTTCTCCTGGCTAGCGGGACTGCGACTCAAAGCCGTTTCGCCCGACACCTGTCCGAGAGGAGGCCACGGTCCCGCGCCTTTCCGGCGGTTGTTCCGGCTGTTGAGAAGAGGGGCCACACGTACCAGCGCGTGGGTAACGGGAGTATATTTGGAGAGACACTGAAGCATCTGGACGCACTGCATCGCCAGCTCTCGAGTCGGAAGCAACACCAGAGCTTTCGTCCCTCGCAAACCGCCCGCGGGTCCATTCGGCGTCATCTGGAAAACAACAGCAAACGGAACTCCGGAGGAATAGACGCGTCAGAACGGCGAATCCGAAACTCCGTACGCTTGGCGGCGAGCAAACAGAGACGGCAGCAGAATCGCGCAGCAGCGCAGGACAGGAGAGAAAAGAAGAGAGGAGGAAGAGAGGATGATCATCCGGACAGACACCCCCAGACAGCGCCTGTCCGTTTCGAGGTCTCCACACCCACGACGCCCAGGACGGCGCGCAGCCGTCTAGAGCACGAAGGCGTGGAGTCAAGTCAGATACATGCCCAACAGTCACGAGCCCTCTCGGTTGAAAAGCATGTTTCTTGAGTTGTTTTCCGAAACTGGAAGACCCCATCCTCGAACGCAATCCTGCGCGCCGAGATTGTGCAAACGGCCAGGATCGACCGCGGCCTGCACTGCAGCACGGCCACAGAGAAGAGACGTAGGGTTTCCGATTCTGGCTCTCGAGAGACAGTTGTCGCCCCGGAAGTTAAAAGACCGACCGGAGAGCCAGATATGACAGCCCTCGGCGAGCCGGCTGCGAGCGGCGTTTCCTTCTGCCTTCCTCACCTTGCGAGTGCGAACCCCTGGGCTATGGAGCAACCGTTCCAGCGTGGGAAGAAGGAATGCTGCGGTCTTGCCTGAACCTGAAAAAACGCCATTCGTGCGAGAAAACGCCGCAAGGCTTCACCGGCAGCGCAGCTTCTTCGCGCTACAAAGAGGTCAGTCTTCATGGCCCCTCCTCGCAACCTGCGTTTCGCGCGAAAATCCGTCGGCGGCATAACGAACTCGAGGAGACAAACGGGGAGAATGACGCGGACTTTGCACCGCACGTTTTGCGCCGCATCCACGTGTGTCGAAACACCAACGCCCCCACACATGCATGCAGACCAATCCCCACACATGAATGGGAAGCGGAAGTGATACGCGCCTTTGATGCAGAAGCCGAACTGACCGGTCTGTGCGTTGGCCAGGAGATCGCGGCCTTCGAGAGCTGGACGGAGGCACGCCGCTTGAATGTGCGTGGGGTGAGCGTACTCGAGATCTTGAATGGCCTACACAGACACACCAGAAACGGGCGAGGCAAGCGACGGCTGAATCAGGAGGCAGTCGCTGCGTCCGAGTTCGCCGGCCCAGAGAAAAAAGCCCAACAAAGCTTGCGCCCCACAAAAAAGCCAGTCTCTTACTCTGACACCGTGGCCGGCCAGGTCGGCGAGTGAAGGCGCGAACGAGCACTCAGAGAAGCCTATACCGAACCGCTGGCGCCAGAACGCATATATATATATATATATATATATTGTATGCATATATATATACATATAGGGCACATATATCTATGATGTATAAATATATATATATATATATATATACAGGCGTGGGGGCACGTTTCGTGCTGGAGCACTGCTGTTGGGGGAAAACACGATTTCTACATGTGGTTCAGGGGCGCTTTGTCTCCAGGAAAATCGGTTTTGAATTGCGTTGTCGTGTTTAAGGTGAAGGGGGAATCGAGTAAAGGTCTCGCGGAGACGTGCATGTGCAGAGAGAAAGGAAGATCAAGCGCCCCCGTGGACTCACCCTGAGAAGCGGCCGACTCAAGGGGAGATCCCCCCACGCCGTCTGCGTGTGAAGAAGCGCGTTGTGTTTCACATACGCGCATTGCCGCTTCTGAGCAGCGGTTTCTCTGTTCTTCTGGACCTTGTTTTTCTCTCCTTCAGAAGCCACGGCCAAGTCTTCTCCTTGGTTTCGCTCGTGTGCGACCGGATTTCCGTCTACCGGGTCCGTGGTCCTCGCGTGTCCTCTTCGACTTCCGCTCTCGCCTTGTCCATCGTCTCCTTCGGAATCTTCCGCTTCATCTGACTCTTCCTCACCGAAGCTTTCGTCCAAACACCCGTCACTCAGTTCCACTTCTTCATCCTCGTCTTCCTCCTCTCCCTCGTCATCCTCTCCCTCTTCCTCCTCTTCTTCGTCTTCCTCTTCTTCATCGCCTTCCTCCTCCTCTTCCTCCTCTTCTGCTTTCTCTTCTTCCTCTTCCTCCGCTTCTACTTCCTCGTCTGCCTCTTCATCGTCCTCATCAGAGGAACTTTGGAGATCGCTCAATCGCCCGTTCTTTTTCACAGGGTGTTTCACAGAGCGTCCGTAGGCTGACTTGTCTCCCCTGGTGCGCATGTCAGGCAGCCTCGCGGCGGCGTACTCCTCTTGGCGCTTCTTCGCCTTCTTCTTTCTGTTCAGTTCCAACCGTTCTTCCCGTTTCCTCTTATCGCGGATTCCTCCCGCATTCTGGTAACGCAAGGCTGCTCTGCCCCCCATTGTGCCCTCAGAGGAGAACTATATGCAGATACGTTTCCTTCGTAGTGTCTATCTTTACATATCCATATATATATATATATATATACATATATATGTGGATATATGTAAAGTCCTGAACACCGAAGGATCCCGGGACGAAAAGTCGCAACACACGGGTTACGGAGACGGGAGAAGCTAGCCGTTAGTTCGTTTCCTGTTGCACTACGCGACCAGAGAAACACAGACGTCAAAAAGAGAAAAGGGAAATGGACAACTGAAAAGGAAAGCTTGACTAGAGAAAAAGGACGCGATCCCGAGACCTAGACTCAAACGGTAACGCGAAGGCTCAGCGCCCGGACAGGAGCTCTTCTCAGTGACTTGACCGGGACATTATCGTTTGATATTTTAAGGTAAGGGCGTCGAAAAACAGAGCTGCATGCAGACAATCTTGTATGCGTAAAAAAAACCCAAAAAACCGATCTCGTGTGGCCCCACAGAGCGGGGACGCGGAGAGGGACTTCGGACCTCGTTAGAGATTCACTGTCAGACCTAAAAAACTTCGTCTTCTCGCCGCCATCACAAGTCCACTGGGAAAGCTGCTCGCGGCGCTTCCTTGGCAGTCTGGGAAAACTTTGGGCAAAGGGCCCGAGTCCAGCGAAGAAATCCGAGGAGAATTCGGATGGCGCGTGCATGCGCTGGGCGGATCAGCTTACCCAGTTGAGCGACCGTTGGTTTTGCGGCCTTGCGCGTCTGAAGCGCACACACTTTCCGGTGAGAAAACAGGGAAAGAGAGAAGGGCGCTAAAGCAAAACACTTCGCGAAAGTAGAAACGGATTTGCAGCGACGCAGGCTGAAGAGGCAGACAATCGAGAAAGCTACAGAGAGGAAGAGTTGTCGATGCTCGCTGCGCAAAAGGAGCGCGTTGCTCCTCTGCACACATTCAAACGACTGCATGTGAGCGTTTTCCTCCCTCTGTGTGTGCATCTAGTGCTTTAAAAAATTCCCGCATTTTCATTCTCCAGTGACGAGCCGCGCACCTCTTCGATTTCCTTTGTCTTTTTTTCTTTGGGCGCTTTCGTCCTTCTCGGAAAACCGTCTTCTCTGGCAAGCGCGCCCCTGTGCGGCGTTCTCAAGGCACGCGACTCTGCACGCGAAGTGACCAACCAGGAAGTCCTTTCTCGCCGTCCTCTTCTTTGTTTCGCCAATTCCTGAAGCTCTGGCCGAACACGCACATGTCCTTGAAGGGCGACAGGCGTCTCGGCTTCTGACGTCGCGGTCGCGCCGTCAAAAAACGTCCGCGAAGATCCAGGAATATCCGCCTTTTGCGGGAGCTACAGTTCCGACAGTGCTCAACAGACTCATCTGTACGTCTCTCCGTTCAGATACTCTTTCACTGTTTTCTGTCCGGTTCGTTCTCGAGGCCACGTACTTCTTTCCGACGTCATCGCCGTCTCTCTGTCTTGCCGTGGTGCGCGCCGAATGCGGAAGTTCTCCGTCAAAAACATCCAAAATCCGGCGGAGCAAAGAGCCTCGCCGAATCACCGTTCTCAGTGTGTGCATCGTGAGGGAGATGCAAACGTCTAACGCACGGTGCATCGCGTCCGCGCAGAACCGTCGCCAGTTTTCTTGGTAGCGGCTTTCCTGACTCGATCCTCAGATTGGGGGTATCTTCTCGCACATTGTATGCGGCGCGACAGGCCTTTTGCAGAGGAAAAGGAGGCCGCATCCCGGTATACGGCCAGTGCTACAGCCGAGCACATAAATAGGCCGATTTTCTCGCGGCGCTTCTCAGCCTCCACGTGACGTTTACCGCTTCGCAAGACCTCCACGCAGGCGGAAGTTCTGCATGCACGGCCTTGCCGACGAACTGGTCCATACAGCCGGAAGCCCACTGGACGATTTGCGCGGCTCTGCCCTCGACCAAGACAGCCACGAAAATGGCCCGATTTGCAGGACGAGACGAGCTGTTCAAAGCGGCTGTAGGTTTCTTTTTAAAGGAAGCAGAGGAGACGGTTGGGAAATGCCTTGAGAGAACATCTCTTTGGTGTCGTTGTCTTGCTCCTCTATGGAGATAAGAACGCCAGCGCGACATGCGTAGGCACGGGTTGCCGCGCTTCATTTTCCTGGGCACTGCATCCCGTTCTGTCCAGTTTCCAGCTGACAGAAACTCGACCAGCTCTGTTCTGCAGAGAGAACGTTTTTGCCGCACCGGAAGCCCGTGCGTTTCTGCGGGCGCCCTGTAGGAATATGTGCGCGTGAAACTGCGCATAAAATAGACGTGGGGGCGACATTGCTGCTTTGTCTCTTTGGAGTCTTCGCCGTACTTGGGGCGGCCTTCTCCCTTCGATTTTTTTTCACCTCTTCCTGGAAAGGTTAGAGGCCGATCTCGAGGATTCCCATGTTGCCGTGCCATCCGCTTTCCGCCCTCTTCTCGCCGTCACAACTCGACGGAATGCCCCCGTTTCGGTCTGCATGTCTCTTTCTTTCGCCTTCTGGGCCTCTCTGTTCATTCCGGCGGTGTGGTGTGTCTGCATCTACAGGCCTCGAACGACGTCGACTTCTTGACTTCGCATGTTCAGCTTCCTTCTGACCCTGCCTCGCCCTCTTCTTCACACGCTTCGAGCGCGTCTTCGCCAGGGACAGAGCTGGCAAGCGCGGAAGGACAGAAAACGTCTCAGTCGGGTAAAAAGCTGGATGCAGAGGACCTCAACGCCTTGGAAGACGAAGATGGACGAAGCCTGCTTCATGTAGCATGTGCCGCTGGCCATCTGCAGGCTGTGGAGTGTCTTCTTCGAGCAGGCGCGGGGTTTTTGAAAGCGGACGAAGTGAGAGCGAGCACGCGCCTTGTCTTGCTGTCCAATCGAGAGGCAGAGAACAGACGCAAACACAGCTGCGGGACTGGCGTGACGTTCCGGACAAACAAGTACCCAGACGGGCCATTACTGCCACAGAAGTGGGGTGAAGATGCATGCCCCATGCTACGCAAAAACGCGCGTGCCGGAAGGACACAGCCTCCGGGAACTCGTAAAACGTGCACGCGAGTCGACTCGGTGCTCTGTCCGTGTCTTCTCTCTGGTGTCGTGACTCCCCTCCGTCGCTACCCCGCAGGGCTCTTCCTCGGATGTGTTTCCCTGGTTTCTTTTCTTTCTTCTCGAGGGCGGCTGGACACCCCTGTTATCTGCGTCGTCGGCGGGACACTTGCCTGTGGTCGAGGCGCTCATTGAAGCCGCAAGGACGCGCCAGGCGAGCGGACCCGCTGCCCAGGCAGATCTGCAGCCGAACCGCGAAATTGTGAAGGAACTGCTGGAAGCGAAGACGCCCTCTGGAGGGACAGCTCTCACGACAGCTGCTGCGAAAGGTGAGACTGGAGTCTTCAAGTGCTGAACAGGCTTAGAAATACCCGCGGTCTACGCGGGAAAGACCTCAAGCTTTTTTCAAGTTTTCCGGAGAAGAGAGTGTAAAACGACGAACATCGCGAACCACGAGAGGACGCGTCGGCCTGCACTACTCGCCCGGCGAGGTTGAGAAGAGTGTCGCTTCACGCCCCCATCGGGAGAGAAGGTGTCGAAACAAGGATTCGAAATAACGCGACCATACCATCCAGACCTCATTGAAAACGGAAGGCTCCTTGAGCCGAGAGAACGCGGTGGCGAGTCGGGGGTTGAGCGTGGCGCAGGGAAACAAAGCAAGCTCTCGGAAGGTTGTGTGTCCGCGCCGATGCCGTGCGACTCCGCACGTCTTGCTTCCTCGGTCTTTCCCTTGAACTGCGAGTGTACGGGTCTTCTGCTCTGTGGTGTTCCATTGGTCGCAGGCCATAAAGCCGTCGTTGAAGCTCTGCTGGACGCAGGCGCGGAGATCGAAGCAACCGACAACTACGGGGTACGACAGGCGCCGTGCTCCCACGCTGGAACAACCCGATCCAAGTTCTACTGTGCTTGTCATAGTCTGGGAACACGACTTCCGAACCGGGCTGAGGAATACACTTCTAGGAAAAATTCTCAGGTCCACAAGCGCGAGATGGGATCTCTCCTATATATAAAATCACGTATCTAAATATATGGCGACGTGCATGGGTTAAAGGACGTTGTCGGGTCCGTTACGTGATCTCTGGTTTCTTCAGCGAACTGCTCTGTCCAAGGCAGTAGTAGCCAGCAAGGAAGCGGTCGTGGAAGTGCTGATGCATCGAGGCGCAAGCGTGCAGGTATGCGTAGATCTCGCTGGATTCGAGAGGGCCTGTGTCGCATTCCTCTTGCGGCAAAAATGCAGTGAGACAGTCCCAACCCCTTGCGTCGAAACAGGTCAGACTGGACGTGAAGCGTAGCGCGATTTCCATGCAGAAAATGCGAAAGCTGAAACCGTTGAAAACGAAGTGGAATCAACACAGAGCAAATACTCAGGGTTGATGCAGCGTTCACAAAACATGACTGACTATCTTGCAGGCGGTTGGGGTAACAAGCTCAAAGCGAAAACACGTTTAAGCTAGCGATCCCGGGGATTCAAACAGTCGTCGCCTGCGACTGGGGGTGGCAACGTGCTTGTTCTGACTTCGCCGCTTCGCAAGTTTCGTCTGCTTTCGATTGCATCTTCTCAGGTTCACGAGAAGTTCACAGGCGACAACTTGCTTCACCTTGCAGTGGTGAGTGCATTCACAGTCCGTGAGAGCATCGAACACACAGCCATGGTTTGTGCGGTTTCTCGTTCACTGAACCGTGCTAGTCTGCTTCGCAGAGGACAGAGGGGACTGCGGGGAGTAGGGCAGCGCTTTCCTGTACGGTAATTGCGTCAGAAATGCGGCGTCTGTCGCAGCGACGGGATGTCTCGCTGAATCAAACCCAGAAACAGAATCGTGCGGTCCTGTGGTAGGAGCCCGAGATGGCTAAGGCCGTTCACCACAGCGTTGTGGTTTAGTCACGTGGGGATTTCCACCGGCGAAGCAGGCAGGCTCGGTACAGAACTTGTTATCCGATGTTGTTCGGCACCTCCCGTGCCAAAGAACTGGACTGCTAGGGAAATAACTCGTGGATCACCTTGTTATAATAGAGAGGAAATGGCGGATTGTGTAGCATAGCGTGTCCAAAGTGCTGAACGGAGACACCGGCCCATGCCCATGTCGCCACAGGAGAACCGGATGATTTGGTTCTCCAGTAAGGTCGGTGGAGGCCTCGTTGTGCGGCAGAGGCTCGTTGCGATTGCTTGCTTGCTGGCCGGCTGCTGACTGCAGAATTCTGAGCACGCCGATCTGTGCTTGCTGTTGATGCGAACGGATCCTGAGCTCCGGTTTCAGAAGAATAGGGTGAGTTATGGAACCTGAAGCAGTTGGTGGATAACTGTTTTCCCGTCTGTGAAAGCTGTCTGAAAACGCGGAGGACTGGGACACCGTGACCACGAGGTGTTCGCAAGTCTGCGTGACACGAAGAAAACGCAGGTGGATTTCAACGAGCGCTGGAGCCAGGCCAGGGACGAGAACGTGGTGATTAGGCTACTGCTGAAAATCTGTTCCACTGTGACATTTGCATCAGAGTGTGTCTGGTGTTCGTATCTCGATAGGCCTTGATACACCGGCGGCCTCTGTTCGCCTGCACTGATCGTCAAAAGGTCCAAGCAGGAATGCCCTTTGTGTCTGTCGGAGCGGCAAGTCACACCGCAGAAATATGGAATTGTCGTCACTCTTAATTACTAGTTCTCGATGGTCCACAGTGTGGTCTCTCTTGGGCTGTGGGCGCGCTTCTGCTTTCTCAGGAAGGCGTAACCCCCTTCGAAGCCGGCCGGGCTCCGTTTCTCAAGCACGTAGCCACGCTCTACGAAGAGGAGAGGGGGGAAAATGCAGAGGGTTCGGCAACCACGGACCTCAAAGAGACGGAGTGATGGGAGCAGAGCAGTTGACCCCCCAACTGTGTGAATGCGGGGCTACCATCGTTTCAAACCCCCACCATCGAGGGTGTGGGATAACCAGTAAACAATTGCAAATACGAAGGAGTTTTGTTTTTTAAGTCCACTGCGATAGGTGCTTGCCTATTTCGCTGAAGAAGACCGAGCGGCAGCATGGTCAGCCCTGCTGCCAAACTTATATAAGTTTTGTTTTCTCTTTTCTATCGAGGGAGTTCTTCCCTCACCTATATGTCGTTGTGGAACTAGCCACGAATGAAGAAACTCGAATGCCGATGTTGCTCCTGAGGAGCTTTCTAGCCGTCCTAGGATTGCCGCAAGCAGTTTCAAGGCGAGTGAAACACGATTAGGGAAGTACACGGAAGCGCCTGCGGAGCGGGAGTGTTTCACTTGTCCACTGTCTAGAATCTGGCCCCATTTAAAGACCACTACCCTATTCAACCATGGTGACACCTGCAGAAAGAAGGAACCTCTTGGCAACCGATTTGTATGCCAAACGATCGGCACCCTGCTAAGGACCATGCCGGTTGTGATTTTTTTTATATTTGCAGGTATTTCCCAAGGGTTTTGGCTGGTTATGGGTAACAGCTATCCTGTCATTGTTGGACTATTTTCCGCTGTTTTAGTACGGAGCTTGAAAACCAATTGGTGCCCATTGTTTTGTGACTGCGGGTTTTCCACCATTGTGTTAGTTTCCTTCCTGATGTTAGTTTGTACGGTATACACTGATCTGATAGCTATTTCGACGACAACAAGTACGACTACTCAGAAACATTCAGGTGGTGAGGCAACTGATTTTTGATTCCGAGGGGCATATAGGTTCGAACCGTTTATTCTTAATGGCTACATCAAAACTACACGTCAATTGTCGGGCTGCCTTCTACGCACGACAACAATTACCCGACAGATTTTCCTACCGCTTCAACGTTCCCCAGTTCGAGTCACATTTTGGTGGCGTATCAACATTCAGCTATTCACCGCCTGAACCTCAGTACGCTTTGCTTAACAAAATGCACCACATCCTTGTAGTGTTTTTTCATTCATAAAGTATAACAGTGAGGTTCGAGCTGTGAATTCAAGAACTTGCAATTGTAACAAACTAATTAAATTAGATTTCGTATTCTGAGAAATGATCCGAATTAAGATGAATAGGTTGATATTAATGTTCTGTGATACAAAATGTATTTTATATTAGAGGTGTAGTTTATTTCTTCAGTTTTTTACTTCGCTTTCCCCCATTAAACAGCATGTAAAAAAATCATTTGGCTGGAACAGCGTTTGTACAAATTATTCTGTATCTAAATTTAAACCTAATAGAATCATATGCAATCTATCGGTACGAAAAGGTGGAGAAAGTGCTACGATATGAGCAGCTGTTTAAAGAGAAACAGATTTAATTTCTACAATTGAAAGATTGGGACCTAGTTATGAATCTGATTCGAAATTAAAGGGAGAAGTAATTTGCATCGTGCCGTTAAAACTAGTAAATAATAAATACTGGTTACTCCTTATAATGAAAAAAAAACAGCTCCAAATATCTAAGGAAAGAATGTGTCTTGTTTGTAAATGTTTTTTGTCGCAGTTAATACGGCTGATTACAATAATCCACCAAATACGCCTGGAACGTAGCAAATATAAACTAATGTGGTAGGATACTGAAGTCTGGCACATGACCCGCAGTCTTAACGCAGTCCGGTGGACTAGTAGTGGAGACCAGGCTGAGAACACGATGGTTCTCGATGAATCGGCAGGGCATCAACGGTCCCAAGCCAGAGTCATCGACTCCCACTCAGTGAAACCTCTGGATACTTGATTAAAAAGGAGCCCCGTGACTGGCATCAAACAAGTAGTGTGGTGGTGCCAGTGTAGCTGAAGCCAGCGCAATATGGAAGCAAGAATGAAGCCCCAACAGTGGTGTGCTGGTGTGCATGCCCCGCACCGAGTACGGCTTGGCGGGGTGCAATCGCAATCGAGGATCGAACAATTAAACACGCTACTACAAGACCGGTTGAAGTGCGACTGTTTTTGTTTCGCTGGATTGTGCCTATGTTGCACGGAGTTCGCAGTCCCAGAACTTCGTAGTGTTGGAATTGAGAAGAGCAGCGAACTGAAAGCTGTCGTGTCCCTGTTTACGTTCATCTTCTTCGTGGACCCTTCGAGACAGCCGCGGTAAGACAGTCACCTCAAAGCAAGATACGGAACGGTCTCGCGAACAATGGAGCCATACACGAGTCGCTGTTTTGTATAGTGTCTTTAACGCCCACTGAAATGAGCGGTCTTCAGAATAGCCTGCGCTAAACTGAACTTCGAAACCTCACCAAATTGTGGGACGAACAAAATACACTTTAAAAGGCCGATTTCGTGGATCAGCTTGTTCCGGAGCGGAAACTGGCGCCGCGCCACTACCTGAACCAACAGCCTTACGACGGACAAAAACCCGGGATTTCTGGCATTGTGTAACATACCCTTGCCCGTTTTTACATTGGGATTATAGCAGCTCGAACGCCATTCTTTGACTGTTTTCTCTCCTGGTGATGATTCCAGGCTGCATCCCTGTTCGTCCTCTCGGTCACCCCACCCCGCCGACGAAAGAAAAGTAGATCTCGACACCAGCAGCCACGGCGTCTCCACTGCTTAACCTATCAACGGTGGAGCACACGCTGCGCACAAACGGTGCAACAACTATTTACCTGATATGAATGTTGCGTCAACCTCTGCCTCTCTCTCGATCAAGAAAGTCGACCTCATTACCCTTTCTCCAACGTTCTGAATTAGAGTGTGTGAAAACGCAACCTTAGACCGGAGGCAAAGGGTGGCGAAACGACACGCTAAACTCCATCGATCGAAGCAACTGCAAACGGATCCAGGCTTGGGTCACTGCTACCTGCAGCATGTCCGCATAGCACGGTACCTGAGATGCTGAATTACAGCGCAATAGGTAGCTGTGATCTCTATCCGAAATGCAGAAGCTGCATTAAAAGAAGGGTATAAGGAATCCCGCAGAAATCGCCGTACTCTGATACGATTGAGACGAATATACCCCATATCACACATGCTGGATGGAATAAAGAGGAGAAACCCCCTTGTTTCGCGACTCAGCTTCAAGGACCCCCTGACTTCGTCGTATTTCAATGTCCCCTCAAAAATCATGCCCACGCCCAGCCCGTCCCTAGGTGACGCCCGCACAAGCCCTGTGATATCTAGGCGAGTGTTCGCGGGATCTGGCAGCCCAGTGACCGTTCCTCGGTTTGACCTTCTTGCAGCATACAGACCAGGGGCGAATCCATCACGGATTGAAGCAAGAGGTGCACGCAAAAGCTGGGACAGGGGGACACAGGCACAGCAAAGAGGGAGCAGGCAAAAGACATCGTGGCTCGACAACGCGTTCGGTAAGAGCCAAGACCGACGTTATTGACCACTTCCTTTGGTCGTGAGCTGTCTTCTCAGCCCATCCGAACACCCCTAGTCATCTTCTGCATGCGACGAGAAGGCGTACAATCAAGTATGCGAGTAATTTTGGAAGGCTGGGGAAAATAGAGTGACCCTATACCAACCACAATGAGGAAGATCAATCGTTACTAGTCGTCCTGCAGCGAGCGGGACAGTAACGTGTAGCGCGAGAAACTTTAGCTCTGGAAAAGCTCAGACCAGAATGCTGTCCTAAGGTGCATAGTCTAGCATAGACCAAGCGTACCTTGGGTGAGCAGGTGAAGCGAGCACAGACACAGCTTTTCCTCTCCTCTGGGGTTCGTACATCGCGGCCATTAACTGCAGATTTCTCATCACTGTTTTTGGCAACATACAACTCGCTGTTTCCTCTCCTAGCTTCCTCAGCCGAGTCGTCTACGAAATCATCGGGTGCTCCTGATCTCGAAAGCTTTTCCATGCGACTACGTGTAACTCCTGATGCCCGATCATCCCAGAACTCCCCTGCCCTGTTCGACGCTAAGTACTTGCTGGGAAAATACTTACGAGGTGAGAAAGTAAACGTGAACCAGAGGTGTGGAGCCGAACGGTAGCAGCCTGGTGTCTCTTGCTAACTTTTTGTGAGCCTGGAGTGCCTCTCGGCTAAGATGGAGACTCCTTTCGCCTCTGAGTACAGTGGCACGGCACGGACGCGTGGGCAGAGCTTGCCCGCCTGCCGGTTTGTTCACAGACTCGGCTCCATTACCTCTACCGTCGTTGACTCCGCGCGCACTTTCGTCCCAATCACCATCGCCGGCCTCAGGAAGAGCAGAGTTTTCCTTGAGCCGGACACCTCGTTTATGCCGGGTGTCTCCGGGGCAAAGGAGCTTGTCATCCTCCCGAAGCTGTCATGAGGGGAGGGTTCAAATTCCAGGAGAAGACAGCAGAGGGAATGGTTCGACGCCTTTCGCGTTGAGGGCCGGGGGAAGGAATCAAGATGGAGGGTGGGATAGGATGACCTCGCCTTTCCTTGGAGATTTAGATCGACCACGGCGCTCTGAAAATCCAGCGGGAGTCGTCGAGAGCTTGCTTGCCAGCTTTGAGGAGACAGAGGGCGTTGCAGCAAGCATTCGCGCAGCAGTTCTGGGGAGTCGCAAGAAAACTGGTGTTGGCTCCTCGCATGCACACTCCACATCTCGTTCCTCAATAGTCGATCCAGGAGTCTGCCGAAATCCTTCAGGCAAACCAGAGAAAGGGGGATCTGTCAGTGGAGATAAGTATGAAACCCCGAGACTAACGGCGCGGAGCCGTAGTGACTCCACCACATTTCAGAAAGCTGGCGGCAGCGCCACAAAAACAAGTCAGTGGGTAAGCCGACAGCCAACTACCGGACTTCGCGACATATTGAGACCGGGAACATTGTCTGCATCACCATTCGGGCCTCTGAAAGAGAGGTTGCGCCAAGCTAGGAAAGCAGCCTCTACGACAGCTAATTTCTCTGCGTCCCAGCGCACTCTTCATTGCGAGCAAGAGACTTCCTCCCCGCAGTCGAGAGACGGACTCGACTTATCCGTACGCCGTTGCGCCTCTGGCCTCGATCGGCTATCTACTAGAGCATTTGACGCACCCGAAAGTCCCGCAGGTATCGGGGAAGGCGTATCTGGACGGGCAATTCAAGTCCAAATTCCGTCTCGGAGCCGGAGACTGGCTCGGAGAGGTACATCGGCCACAGCAACGCAACTGCCAAGTGACGGCACCTGCAGGGATGTGCCAGCTTTTCCTGATCCGTCCGTCGACTGCAGCCATGAGGAAGAACGGAAGTTCGAGCCCGTTTCTGGGACCGCCAGTCCTTATCAAGGGTTGTTAAGCCGCAAATGCGCTAAGAATAGCTTTGCTGCATGCCAGCAGCCATCCTTGACATGTAGTGGAGTGAAACCAAGCATGCTTGAACTGGAACCTTCTCGCATGGTTGTTCAAGTGCCAACAAGTCAGGGAGGAGGTGAAAAACGAGTAGACCCGGAAGCCACACGCAGTTCGCAGCAAGTGCCAGGTCCACGTTGGTCTTCGACTTTGCAGAGACCCCGCACGACGCGTACTGCTGGTAAGACTAGATACCGGCAATTCTCAGCGTTGACCGGCTCTCTGATGTCACGCTCAGATGATCTTTAGAATCTGAAGCCTACAATGCATACTACACGGCGTGGCTGAGGAATTGTTGATGGCACGGGGTCAGAGACGTTGACGGTGTCTCTTCGTGGCAGCTCCCGTTGGTGGGACCTGAAGCACAAGCTACCGATTGCCGCGTGGTACCCAGTAAGGAGCCTGGGGTGACGACACAGCAGCAATATCGGAGCCGTAAACTTATTTTGTCTAACTGGCGTCTGGCTGCGGTTTAAAACGCATGAGGTCTTTCCTGAAGCGTCAAGACACTGCCACGAGTCCACAGATTCCGTTTACGATGCTCTAAAATTTCTGCAGTTTGCCAGAGTGTTCACGTACAATGCTCTGCTTCTGTCCTGGCAGAGCTTCGGCAAACGCAGTCGCATGCTGCTAGACGTCAAAGGCATAGCTCGGGGATCACAGAAGATACCGCACACCAGCTGCCAGCACCAGCCAGTAGCGCGGCCAGTAAAAAGCCAGAAACAGGATCGCTTCATAGCACTCAAGTTCTTCCCCCTCGAAACAAAGCTTCTGCGCGTCATTCTCAGCCTTCAGTAACCTTTCGCAAATCTTTGAAGCCTTCAGCGAAAGCACAACAGCGCCAGTCGGGAGTTTGTGTAGAGGGGATGACGCACGACAGAAATAGCGTCCAGCTGTCACAGCGGCTGGAACAAGGACCCATTGAAGTGCTTCAACCACGAATAGGTATCACCAACTCGAGAACCTCGGACACTAGGAATGTGGCAGGAAGAGGAAAAAGAGAGTTGTCACCGCATGGTGAGGCCACCAGGTGCCAAAACAGCGTCACTGAGGCGCTGGCAGAGGCGCAACCTTCCGTGGAGACGAAGGCGAAAAAGGACACTACCGCGAAACCGAGGAGATCATCTATGTCAACGGCAAGTATTACCACAGTGGTGGAGATGAAGGCTGCCTCGTGCCGCGTATTGGGGCGCTTGCTGGCACGAGTAAGTCACGTTCACAACCCCCTTATCCCAATACTTCACGACTGACGTCTTGCAACAGGCAGTCAGACACTTCTGTGGTGCATGCCGTTGCAAGGGAAACACACGCATGTTGCCACGCCTACGGGGTTTTACCATGCACGTTCCCTAGTTTGCTTTGTGCCGAATGAACCTCCGCATGCACTTCGACTTTGACGACCCTCTGGGCTGTAAGGCAGTGCTCGTCGCGGGAACTTTGGCCTACTACCTCGACTAGCCGGATCGTGTTACGCTTGATATCTGCGATGAATCTGCGGTGAACAGATTGTGCGACGCAAGCGGCTGGAATTTGGAAGCGAGTTAATATCTATTTATCGGAGCAGGAAGCTCGACCTGGTAAGAGGTCAAAAGCCGGTAAAAACGACAGCGTACATATTTCGAATCGCCTGGTCCGCATTAGGCATAGGGCTTTCCCTTGTATTGTGTATCCGTTGTTTGCCTCGGACACGGAGATGGCCTGACTCGTCATCCTGCGTGTGTCCTCACTTTTCCGGTCAGCTGCGTCATCTCCGGCAACACAGGCTCATCGAACAGGCTACTCAAGATCCGCGGCAACGTCTCCGGCAGATCCTCGGAGAGCGCGGAAGCACCCCGTCTCGAGTTCCGGTATTTCCCGAATATCCAAGTGACAAAACAGCCACGCCTCCGTCTCTGCCACTTCCTGCTTTTGCGGAGGCGACTGACGCAAGAGTCCAGTCTCCTCCAAATCCGACGGCGACGCAGTCCGCGTTCCCTGTATCCAGCGACTCGGTTGAGTTCTCACGTCGTTCAACAAGTCCATCGCCCTCAGTCTCTCCATCACTGTCTGGTGAGGTATGCAACGGGTCAACCAGCCCTCCGGATCACATAGAACCGTGTTACGCGGCTTCAGACGGACCCAAAATGCGCAGCAAAATACGGCTATCACCATCGGTCCGGGATGCGCCAGAAGCAGCAACAATCGAACGGGGAACCCCCCGCGACATCAGCGCCCATAGCGATGGAACAACTGCACGACAGCAGGGGGTACAGCCAAAGCACGGTGTTGCTTCCGCCGGTGTAACATGTGTGTGCTACTCGGGAAGCTCTCCAGCTTCTGGAATGTCTTTTTCTTCCCCGCCAGCGACGTGTTTGGCTCAACTGCCCATTCGCGATATATTGGAAGACACAGTCGTCTCTGCTCCGTGTGCTTCTGCGGAAACCGATCAGCAGTGTAGCAGTGCAGCTGTGAGCCCTGAAGTAATTCATGATGAAACTTTCTTCCCTGAAGCGAAGGAAAGGGAAATATCCGTCGCCGTGACCTCTGCTCCAAGACCTCTACGCTCGCCAAGCCTCGAGCCGTTGGCGTCTACATCGCTGGAGTTACTGCCTTCCTGGACCGCCCATTCTAGCACAACTGAGCCTTCAGACGCGCCTCTCTCCTCTGCCGAGATGTCAATGCCTCTTCGGCTACCCTTCTGTGAGCCTGTAGCGGCACCACAGGTGCCGGCGTCGCCCGGTGTCCCCGCGAATGAAGAGCTGTCTCTGTCGGGCACTTTCCGTCGAGCGACGAACAGCGTACCTGAAGCACCTGTCGCGCCTTCTCCGTCAGAGTGCCGTGTAAGGTCGCCTCTCCAACGTCAGTGTCGAAGGGAAGACAAGCAAAACCCGTTGGATGAAGCGCGCCGCGGCTCACGCCGCTGCAGTGGTCAGCATGCGTCGTTGGGTCGTCTAGACAGGATGATTGGGACGGACGTCCGTTCCTCGCAGCATACGCTCGTCTCGCCATGTGGTCCTTCGAGTGACCAACTAGATAAACGTAGCCGCACGGCTTCATGCACATCAACTGCTGTCAGCCCCTGGTCATCGATCGAACAAGACACGGACGACAAGCGCATGAAGACGTCAGTCTCCGCGGCGGCCTGTACTCCCACTATCGGTGCACCCGACACGGAAGCCGCATCGCGTGCGTTTTCGCCGAGTGGTGTTGACTCAGAATGCTTTTCCAAGTCTGCTTGTCTCGGCATGTCGGCGGCTTCCAGTGAGCTGCTGGTGCCTAGTTTGCGGCTCCATGAGTGGGCGGCGGTTGAAGAGTCACCGATCTGTGATCCTCTAGAGGTAGCATCTTCACCGACAGCATCAAGTCTGCGGAACGGGCAGGCGTTGCATGCACATGACACGACAGCGGACGAAGGATCAACCCCAGTGTCTCTTCAGGGTTCTCACGAGCGTGCTGGCCATCGAAGCGGCCAGCGTTCCGATGAGCACTCGTCATCCTGGCCTTCTCAGTCTGCCGAAACTCGAGCTGTCCTGGGAGAAGTCGATGCTGCATTGGCAGAAGCAAACGATGCGCTACAGGATGCCGATGCTGCAGCTGGTGCGCTTCTTGATGAGTCGTTGGCCGCCGAGGTGTGCGTCCTTTTCAGTCGTCGCGAAGAGGCCCCCACATCACACGATAAAGAGCAACTTAGTCACCTGAACCTTGCCGGATGTGGAATTCCCCACGAGCAGCCATTCGAGCGGGAGAGGGAGAGCACGAAAAGCGAAAACGACCGTTGCCGACCGTCTCATAAACTGCAGCTCCATAGCTGGGAAGATTCCCTTCTGCAAGCGCCGCATGGCCCGACAGAATTCTCCAGCAGAACGGCCGCTCAAGTCCCAAGTGCCGGTAACAGCATCCCTCACAGCCCTCTGCCGCAGTCTGACCTCGATGCAGCGGTCGAATCGCCTTGCCCCGCTTTCTCCTCTGTAGCAATGGAGCCATGTCTCACGGAGACTTCGGTGTCAACTTATTGCGAAACACGAATTGCGTCTTTGCCTCTTCCGGAAAGCTGCAACGACCACCATCCTGGCAGCCAGCTTCTAGGTCCCATGAGACAGTCACATACACAGCCTTCCCCGATGGAGAGCAAGGCTGCTTTCTCTTATCTGCCCGTGAAATACTCATCCATTCCGATCCCTGACTTCTGCAAATCTGGAGCCCCTGAGAAATCTTGCACTTCCCACTCCGGCAGGGAAAAAGCCTCTCCCTCTGCAGCGGGGAGGACTGCCGAGTGCGAGAAGTCGAGATCAGGACGCGTTCTGACTGAGGTCCCTGGATTTCTGGCAGATTCGGGGAATCCAGCGATATCTTTCCTGTCGATTTTGGAGGATGAGCTTTTCTGCGCTCGCGCTCTTGCGCAACTCCGTCACAACGCGACTCGGGCACCTCAAGAGTCGATGAGCGGGTGCACGGCGCCACAAGCAAATGAGCGCCTACGCGTGGGACACTCAGAGCAAAGGAGGTCTTCCGTGAATGCGCCCTTTTCGTTGGCCTGTGAAACACGTAATCTGGTCCAATATGAAATAGGTGGTACGCAGCCGATGCCACCGACAGAGGTCGAAGCAGCGCCAGGAGAAACGGGAGAAGGACTTCGGCGACAAACGGGGGGTGAAAGCCAGAAAACGGCCGAAGTTGCTTCCGGACCTGCACCATGCTTTCAGCTAGGTGGAAGCGCCCACAACGTCCCCGTGGCCAACGATCCGTTTTTGTCCAGTCCTCTCCCCGTTCAGGCACCCCAAGAATCTTTCGCATGCAGTTCTGAACCCCATGATTCTGTGCCCCAGCTACCTAGCATCTCCCAAATTCCTGTAAACCCTGAATCCCAATCGGAACATCTACAGCGGATGGCGGCCACCTTCCCGCTCTCCCCGCCTTCTCGTGAGACACTGTTTTCCTTACCATCACTGTTCGCGCCGTGCAGCCGCTACAGATGGTGCCCGAATCCCTCAGAGAATTTCTCCGTCAGTGGTAGCAGTTCCCCGACGCGCGCAACCCCTCAAGGGCTCCTGCCCGCCTCAGTTACACTTCCGTCATCTCCGCCAGACAAACCGTCTGTATTAGTAGCGACCTCACCGCTGGCTCCGACAGCATCTCATTTGCAGACCGCACCGCCTGTCGGCATTTCTTTGCGGACTGTTCCTGTTGATCAACGGGTGCCTGATCAGCGGAAAATCGATCTCGGGGCAGCTGCAGCAATGCCAAGGCTCGTACCTTCCTCAAACGTGGGGCCGGACGTTGCTGTATGTTGCACTGCCTCATCTCTCTGGCATGACGCTGCATCGACCCCAGCAGACGACTCTTCCCGAGGGCACGCAGTGTCCCCGTTCCCGTGTAGAGAGTCGGTATTAACTGGCGCTCCCATGGCGACAAAACCGTTTGCCGCAGCCAGCGCGACAGACGTACGGACTGAGGCCGGGAACGCCAAAGACAGATGCGTGCACCGTGACGCGTGTGGACAAGAGGGCAGGTCTGGCGGATCTGCTGTCACAGTTTGTGCCGTGGAAGAACCCTGTACAAACGGAAATCAGGGTGGGGCACCTGGTGTCCCGGCGATGGCCACGTTTCCCTCACAGGCTCAGAAGTCGCTGACCCACGCACAGCCAAGGGCTTACCATCCGTGGTTGAGCAGCAGTCCTTTGTTATGCTCTCTTGGAGTCATTTGTACGGCAGAAGGCCCACTAAATCGCTCGCCAGAGACATGCGGTGAAGCTCATCCTGTGGAGCGTCCGCGTAATTTCCAATCGCGGCGCGGAAGTCAAAATAAAGTTGACGTGTTGTGTAGTGAGAGGGCCCGAAGGAGCATGTACCATCCAATGCCATCTGAGCACGTCATGATGAAGCTTAAACCTTTGTCTTTCGGCGCCTGTTACTGCTCGGGTGCGTACCCGAAAAATCGTTCCGGTGGACCAAACGCCGTGGGTCAGAGCGTCGGCTGCCCGACTGGCAGCAGCCGCGCTAGCCAAGGAAAGTCTGAGACCAGACTGAGTGACAGACGAGAGACGCTAAATTGTTTTAGCCAATGCCATCTGGAACGTATGGGGCCGGGGAATCCTACCGTGGTTTCGCCGTCTGGCAGTCTGAAGAGGCCACAGCTGTTAGGGGAAGGGCAATCAACGAGAAAACCGGGGCACTCGTATATGTTTGTAGTCCGGATGCAAGCAAGAGCAGAAGAAAGGAGACACCGTCTAGAACAGCTCAAGCTCAGGTAGGGCGCACACTCCAGAGAGGGGATTTTACCAAGCCCTAGAATGAGGGTTGACGAAGATGGGATGAAAAGGCCAGAGCCCGCATACGGCGTGAAATTTGTCTAAACTATAAAGTCGGTTCTATGTGGTATTCTGTAGTGTGTCAGGCTGCGAATTCCCGTGTGGCTCCACAACAACGGGGCGAGACGAAATCACAAACAACACCGTACGCAGACTTTTTTTTCCGTCATTTCCTTGGTTGCACCAAAGAAATACGACTATTTCAGGTCCTGCGGCTCGAGGGCCCGCACTACGAACTCTTCTGCTGAACTAGGCTTGAGTGTGACCATTCCCTGTAGGAAGGCGGAGGTGCTCGCGAGAAACAAAGAGCTGGACAAGTTAGTACGCATCGTCGGTATCTGAGTTGGTCTCAGCTAAGAAGAAAAGAACTGGATCCATCGCCGTTGGGACGGCTTTCCATTGATTGCCTGTTCCTTCACAATGCAGAAGAACCCCTTGTGTGTGGCAGGGGGTCTTCGTCAGGACATAGGCTAACGTGTTTGGCTACGTACTGATATGGCCATGTACACTAGTTCGGTCATGCCGAGAGGCCTAGATTCAAGTACGCCTAACTTGTTCTTCTAGCCGCCTTGACTCCGCCGGTGGCCTTCCCTTTGCTATTTCGTGGTCCCTCTCCGATACTGTGTTTTTTGCTGGATGATAACCTCACCATCAAGGGGAAGAGAAGCTCGCGTCTGCCCATCAGGCAAACAAAAACGCATCTACCAATAAACTGTCTCTTCTCACCCTGTACAAAGATGTTAGTCCACATCGGAAGATCAGTTGAGAGCCACTCCGAAATCTTATTGGCTATTCTTGCTCAGGAAGGCGAGCAGACTTCGCCTTCAAGAGCAACGGCAACGTGAAAAGCAACGACAGCAGGAAGAAGCGGCTGCTGGAGAGGAAGCGCGCAGGCAGCAGGTGAAACTGCGCCAACGCGCCGTCACTTACAGAAAAAGACGTTTGGAAGCTGCTACTTTAGCGGCCCTCTGCGCTGCAAGAGAGGCTACACTTGTGACGGTGACTGAAGCAAAAAGAACCCTTTCGAGGTGTCAGACTCGTCGCACAGTCAACTGCTGGAGGTAAGGTCAGCTTAGGGAAAAGCTATCCACGTAATGCCCTACACCAGCAGCCGGACGATCCCACGATCTTCGAACTTCACTCATCACTCAGTCAGCGGTGGAAGAACTGCGTAACGTTCGTGTAAAAAACACCTGGATTGTACCCACAGAGAGACACACCACTGAAATCGAAAAAAATGTGGATACGAGTGTAACTCTGGCTTGCGGAACCTTACCACTAATGTAGTGGGAAACCAGGTTATATCTGTGTTCGAAAAATGTCTTTGGCTCTGTACTGCTTCTGTTTGTAGGCTTATAGTAGTGAGGCGTCGGTGCATGGACGTGGCGATTCCACTCGCGCGAGACACTCTTGCCCGTCAGTGGATGCGGAATCGATCGGACAGGCTGAAGGCGGGGGCCTTCCGTGAGTGGGCATCGAGCACAGTGGCCGAAAGGGAACGCGCAAAGGAGGTAATGACATGAAAAAATCAAATCAACAACAAATATGGCAAGGAAATAGTGCTGATCCAGAACTCCCCGAGTCAATAGGTGTCGCCTGGTATGCTCGAGACGAATCTATGGCTGAGTTTCGCGCTGAGCAACATCGTAACGCCACGCTTCGCGGAGCCGAAGGTAGCGCACGAATCGCCTTTATCAATAACTCGTACCGGCTCGACGGCGAGGACAGTTTCCACGTCCAAGAGGCGCCAAAGATCCCCTGTGTCACTATTCCAGCATGGACGTATGCGATACCAGTGCAGTGCACCTGTAATGCAAGAGATACACAGAATCGAGAAGCGGCTACCATTTTTATGGAGCGGAACTATATCCACTGTCACCGGCGAGCTGGGTACAAACACGCTGACAGCAGGCTCAGCAGGTGTTGCTGATTACCTCAAGGACGGCGCATAAACTGAACACGGAAGAGTTGAACCTTGAAAATGCAAACGCTGTTGAAGGCGTCGAAAGTCCAGTTACTTGTCACAGTTACCATGCTCGCCGCCGACGTGTAGGAGTAATTAACTGCGTTCGTAAACGGGACTTCATATGCATACACCTCTCTAAGCAGCTTCACTCGGCTGTGTCGTTCCTTGCGCCTCTTGCAAATCCAGATCCTGGAACGAGTTCGAGTTTCTCGGTGCCATCGTGCCTTCCTGGCATTCACGGAAAACGTGGCGCGATTTGTGAAGGCTCAGTACGAACCGGTTAGTATTTCAAAAATCTCGGCTTCGTGGGCAAATTGGAGGCAGTCAGGTGTAGCCCAAACGCGGTTCTCACAGAATTCAGGTTGGGACCCTTTTTCGCCAGCAAGCACCTTGTTCTATGGCTCGAGCACCGGTCCGGCCCTAATTACCACGGCGTGTCTCGTCTTCTGCCATACCTTCAGGCTATGAAACAGTACGACTATTTGCTCATAAGAAGATTCTTCACGACTTGGCGGCGGCAACATCGTCAACAGCAAGAAAGCAGAGAAATAGAAGCTCTGAAGGCGGATCTCTGGAGACGAGCGCGTACACTTCTTGAAGACTCTAGGTCAGAGTCTGACTAGTGAGTTTCCGTCAGTTCCAACTAAGTAACCGAGAGCCAGGCGGCGGCTGCTGACGCTCTCTGTGATGTAATGGCAGCGTTTCCTGTCGCCAAGACGTAGAGAAGGAAAAGATCTGGTGATCGTGGAGTCATGTTTTAACTCAAATTCCAAGCTCGTGCCTAAGTGAAGACAGCCGCTCGGGATGACAGGCTCTGTGCTGGTATGCACTGCTTTACAGCGACGTTTTTTCCCCACCCCTCGCTGCTTCTAGCACAAACGCTTAGCCAGACAAATGACGACAGTGGGTTCATGAGGTGCTGAGCGACGGAATGGTCCCAACCGCAATGCAAAAATCGTATTGTTCGCCTCTATCTGACCGTGTAAGAAAGTCGATACACATTTCAGACAGGCAATCTTATCTCCTACCTTTCAGCTGTTTCCCTTGTGGTCCCCCCTGTCAACCCACCTGGAAATGCTGTGTTTTACCTTGTCAAGTTTCTGCTTGATGGGCTGCTGAGTATGAGAAACAGATTTCAGGGTGCGAGGAAGGATAAAGGGAGGAAGCCGCGTGGGAGATTTGTCCTTGTTTTGGACATGCATTTGAGGATACCTCTTCCCATGGGCATTCGTTTTCTCGAGCTTTCCTCATCGTTTATCGGGGGGTGAATGACAAAAGTGTCTGCACATCGGACTTTTTTGCCAGCTGATGAACTTCCCGAAGAGTGTTTAGTTTTGCAAAGCACTCGTTGTAAGTAACATCTGTTTACTATCGACGATCGGCAATGCGCGGCGATGGCTGCTAGCTTGTCAGTCTAGCGGCATGCTCAGTAGTACAATTCTTTTCCTGTCTACCACGGAAATCGAAAGACTATAAATCGTGCATACTGACATGGAAGTCTTTCTACTCGGGCCTCTTACTCGATGTCGGGCACCTAATTCAGCCCTCGTCCACCATTTATCGGTTGAATCTTACTTGCGGAATTCTCCAATCTTCCCTAGCAGCAGTCGAGCACCGGCAACCGTTCTATGTGCCCTTTGGAGAAAAGTTACAAGCCGGTGCCACTGCTCTCTATATAGCAATAGGACACTAGGATCGCTAGACGTTCCGTCTGCTGAAGTCTTTGTGCCTCCTGCTGTTCATCGACAAAATGCCGGAGGTGTGCGCCCCCCTTGTGCGAGTACGGCTGCTAATTGCGCCGCTCGCTTCCCAGGGTATCTGCCTACTCTCGGTAATCAGTGCAAAATAAAGCACGCCACAGCATTAGGTGTAGAAGGTCACTCTTGTCAGAAAGCTTGGGCAACAGCTCCTGTTTTTCAGATGGCTTCGCTTTTTTCGACAAGCCGTCGCATATATACTTTTGACGACGATAGAGATGTGGAACATACCGAAAACGGCGGAACGCCTCAGCGGCCAAGCGATCAGCCTCCACTTCCGTACTTTGTGGACAAAGAGCCTCCAGTGGCTTTTCCTGCGTCTGCTTCCTTCCATGACTCGCATTCCTCCCGGTTATCGTTGTTCTATGATTACGTGGCGAAGAAGCATTCCCACGCGCCGCCGCCTCTCTGCCCATCCGCTCCACGTTTTGTTCAGCCGCTTCCACCGCCACCGCCTTCACCTCCAGCATACAACACTTTCCATGACTGGACTGTTCGCTACGCTCCGTTTTTTTGGAGAGATGTATGGGAATTCTGTGGCGTTTGCAACCCCAGCAATGCTGGCAGCCCTCTCTTAGAGATACGAGGCGACAACCTGTCACCTGGTGAACAGTCCATCAACAGATTCTACGCTCAGCATGCCACGTCCCAGGGCCTGCCTCGCACCCAGTTCCTTTTCGGGGCTCCTTCGATGAGGGGTCTATCTTGTCAGGCATTCGTTAATACCGTTTTTTTCCCTAAAGGAAAATTAAACTTCGCGGAAAACGTAGTCCGGTACGTTTTTAGATGCACAAACTCACCTACCCATCCGTAACCAAATATTTTAAGATCGTATATACTGTTAACTCGAGGAGGTCATTCGAATTCTACTCCACATCTCGTATCGCAAAATAAACTCAGTAATTTGACCCCTAAGTTTACGTTTGGGTTTTCTGAGGAGACATTCAGCGGGTTTCCTGTGTACGCAAACAATAAAACTCTCGTGCCTGTCTGTCCCATGGGCGCATGTGGTGTAGAGGAGCAGGGCGGCTCGACCGAGATGTGGCTTTGGTCTACTCGTGCGAAGGGTCACCATCCAGGACCATGACATTCGGCGACTTGCGTCGTCAAGTGGCTGTAATGATGCAGTTTTTCCGACGGATAGGTCTACAGAGTAAGTTCGCCTCGCGCCTCTCAAAAATCACCGTGCAGTTGCGTCCACACATTAGTGTCAGAACGCATGTAACTACGTAAACAAATAGGCATATTCACTTCGACAACGTGCACATAGATTATATGCGATCATATCTCCATCTGTATTAGACATATATATATATATATATATATATATATATATCAGAACTTTTCTTGGTGCACACAAGTGTATATGTGACATACATATATATACTTCTTATATATATATATATATATCAGAACTTTTCTTGGTGCACACAAGTGTATATGTGACATACATATATATACTTCTTCCCTACAGCTCCGTTTTAGAAAGGGTCTGGCTTGTGGTCGCAAGTACTCAAAAACATAGCTCAATGCCGACCATGAAGCTTCCATCTAACCGTTTTTGGCGTTATTTTTACAGAGGGGGATCGGGTCGCGGCGGTGGTTTGCAATACACCTGAGACGGTTGTAACGATGCTCGCTGTTACTGGATTAGGAGGTGAGGAGATCGATCGTATGGCGACGGTTGTCGCAGGCAGTTCCTTCCCCCCAAGTATCACCTGAACGGCCAAAGGGCAGTGTGCATGTGCAGTAGCGCGCCACTGGCTGGTTTTCACAAACGTAGAAGGCCTGTTCTTTCTCAACCTGTAAGTGCGAAGACCCTCAGCGATAGCCCCATCCGTCAGTAAATCTGTAGCGAACTTACAGTCGATCGCTTCCATCATTTCCATCACAACATTTAAATACAAATTTATAGGCGCATCATGACTCCTTTGTTTTTCCATTCGAATCACACCGACGGTTTACTCTCCCTGGCCCTGGCAGGCATCTGGTCGTCGTGTTCGCCGGACTTCTCCCTTCCAGTTCTACATAGTAGATTTGACGATCTCTCTCCTAGACTTCTGGTCACCTCAGATGTCTACCGACTGAAAGGCAGAACCACTTCATGTATTCGAAAAGTGAGATGAGGATCTGAAACTTTATTTTGGTCCCACACATCACCTCTGTGACCTCTTAGAGCCACGTATGGGTATACATCGTTTACAAGCATTTTACCTACTTATATCCTCATGGCTACATCCATCCATGAAACTGAGTGGCATTTCATCGAATTGACACGAACCCGGACTGACAGTTCGCTCGTTTTTTTGTGCGACGTTTCTCGGAACGCAAGACCATTTTCTGCGCAGTCGTTCCCGTGACGGTTTTGTAAGATGTTGTTTTGTGTTTAGGCAGAGGACCTCTGCCGGCGGATGGCAAGCGTCAAGACTCTCCTTACACTTCCCCTGGATGGCGCAATGGAAATAACTTTTCACGAGGACATCGTATCCCGAGTCCCTGATGTTTTTCAGGCGAGGTATTCCGATATCATGAACACGTACGTTTCCCAATGTCCACCCGTCCACGGTGTATTCTGCAGTGCAGTTTCTTTGCCCCTCTAGCAGACCTTTAAATTGAATAGAAAACTCCAGGAAAACACTGGTAACCAAACAGTATAAATGTGTTCTGTTGTTTTCGGACATCGTGAGAATGTGTGTGTCTTCGTCCAAATCGTGTCACTTATCTTTTTTCTCCTATGTTATATTACTACTTCCCTCGATTGTCTCAAAATCACCGGGCTGAAGGATGCAGTCCGCTTCACACGCATGAAATGTATTCCAGGAAGCATAAGTGTGCAAACGTATCGTTTGCCCTCTCTTCTCTTAGAACTATACTTCCGAATTTATCACACCCCTTACACCGTGTGTATATACGTGTGCACGTGCGTGTACTCGCCAAAGTCAAACTAAGCATTTCCAGTTATCAGAATTTGTTTGCCACGGGTTTCCTTGGTGACAGTCGGATGCAACTCACGCAGGCAGGGAGATAGTCAAAACACGGTCAGCGGAATAAATTTTGGAGCAAAACGCCGCAGCTCAAACGTTTCGTATTTCGCCACACGATAAGCATAGAACAATGACTGTAACACTGTCAGGTAACTACCCGATGTCACGGCTTGCTGTGTAGGTCGGCTGCTACGGAGCTTGCTTTTCCGGCCTTGTCTTTTAATGACCCCCTCTTTATTCTATTTTCCAGCGGCACGACGGGTGAGTAGCAGAACACGTATTTCGTCGCTGCTGACCACACTCTGACAAAGACAAATACTGATCGGAACCGAAAGTAGACCCAGGATAATTTCATCTCCTCATGACGCTTTCCCCATTTTGTCCAGAAACCAAGTCGAGCGCAAGTCCTCGGAACCCGTCTGCTACCGACTCGGCCTCTGTTGTTTTTCATTGCTTTGTGCATACAGGTCCACCAAAGCGTCTTGTACACCGCCAAGGGTTACTGTTGCAGCTTGTGAAGGAGCATCAACTCCGTCAGTGAAGCCACCTTCTCCCTTTTGGTTGTATTCGTCCCTCTCGCGCCTGCAAGAGAAACACGCGCACTCTTGTCGTATCCCTTGTTCACCCAGTCAGAGGACAAACATTTTTGATCCAGTGCAGGATATGGGGTGTCTACAAAGTGTTTAGCTGCCTTAGAGAGTTCGTGCGCATGCTCATATTTCCGTGGTTTCGGACACAGATACAGACCGAAGATAGAAGACGCTTTATGGAAGAAGTAATGCGAGGGGCACTGTTATTCGACGGCCGATGGCTTGTATCCAGTATGGTTACTTTAGAACTTGCTCCCTCTTCTCTGTCACTTCATGAAAAAAGTCAAGGAGCGTCTTTACGTATAGAAGGACGCGTTGAGTGTCACAAATAGATTTGCGTGTCTAAGCATACCGACGCAACAGTAAAACCTCTAACTATGTTTATGCAAATATCCGCTGAGGACTGACGTGGACTTGCGACGACCTAGACGTCCACGTGATCGACCTTGGTGTGCTGGTTTGTTCTGGACAAATTACTCCAAACGCTGCTCAGTAAAAAAGCCCTTGTGACACCGGCAGTCAGCGGATTTCCTACCCTCGTCTACGTCTTATCTTTTCAGATCTGGACGTTCGGCCGGGAGACGCCATGCTCTACTACTCTACAGGTACGTAAAACTCGACAATGACGTAGTGCTGGCAACTAAACCCTCAACGTTACGCTGGACAAGATTAGAAGACTCAAATAAGAACACCTAGGGCTCGCCGTGATGCGCTGAAAGCTGTCACCGTATGTCCACACATATTTGCGTATCTGTTGTTTACGGGACTTAACATGATGGTCATGAAAAGCACAATTGAACTTGGATCCGGTAAACAAAGGCATTCGAGATCCCGCGTCTGTGGAGCGCTTTTTGACCCATACTCATTTCTACGTGCACGTGTATAGAGATGCATGTATGCGACCAGTGCGTCTGGAGAAGTTGTACTTTGGAGTGTCTTGAGAGATATCTATGGAACTAGGCAGAGTGAACGGACACGGTTTGGAGAATCGGTATGTAGAGAAGAATATAGACAAACATGTGCAATCCTACTATCAGGCACATCCAAATGGGTACGCCCCCTCTCTGTGTCTAGATATATACAATATATACACATATGTGTATGCGTTTCTACGTCTCGACGCGTGAGCGTGCAAGGAGAAGCAGCAGGAGTGTCCGAAGCATGACGCTGTAGATCAAACGCATAGCTCCATAACTCTGTACTTTTGGGGCTCCGAAGCGTATCGTTTTCCATCTTTCCTCAGCGTCGTGGATGATGTGGAACTGGCTTGTCGCGGGTCTCGCTTCTGGCGCCACCCTCCTTTTGTACGAAGGCCATGCAATGCATCCGGATCCCCTAGTCTTATGGAGGTTTTTCGACGAACACGGTACGACCGTCGGCGACCCTAGATTAAGCTGCATTACCTTCCAACTTTACACCGAATATGTTTTAATCTTAACGTAGTACATATCCGGTGCTCTACGTAACTGCAGATAGCTATGCGCTGGGTGTGTGCATAGAGATTAGCAAACCGCCAGACGCAGGAAGCTAATGAGTGCTCTTGCAAAGAAGAGCTTTTGGAATACGACTTATTCGTTTGGTAGCCGGGGTACATCTCCTTACTCCTGTGGAGCAGTTGAACAGAACGTGGGGCCTTTTCTGTGATCTGCTTTTCTCGTGGATTTTACCAGGTGGCACTCTTTTCGGGACGAGTGCAAAGTACCTCCAGGACTTGGAAAAAATGGAAATCGTCCCCAAATCTACCTTTTCGTTGAGCCGTCTGCGCACGCTATGTTCAACGGGGTCGCCGTTATACCCACACTCGTACGCCTAGGGATTCTAAAGAAATTTTGATGCTTATTTTTCGGTTTCTACTGCAGCCCCCCAGAACCATCCGCGTATACGATGCCACGCTTCCGCGGGAGCAAAAAGGTGTTTTGCTAGCTGCTTAACCCTCATATTCGTTTGCTGCTAATGTCTGTTCTGTAGGTTTCGCTACGCTGCAGAGTGCATAAAGAGAGACCTCCACCTCGTGTCTATGTCTGGCGGCTCTGACATATGTTCCTGCTTCCTAACTGGAAATCCAACCGGTGAAGTCCGGGAAGGACTTCTTCAGGTCGAAGGCCTCGGTAAGATATACATATCTACATTCATGTACAGGTACACCTATGCACATGAAAATGGCACATTAAATCAACGTCATCTGCAGACGGAAAAAAGCGTCTTCATCCACTTGATCGTGCTCCAGGGGCCAACCTGGTAGTCCGTCTGGGTCATAGGTTACACAGTGTCACAAACAGAGCATGCGATTTGTGGATCGCGTTTTCTTTTGTCTGTACGGTTTCTTTTTTCTCGCTCAGAAACGGTTGCTTTATTTTACAGATTGGAGAATGGATCCCTAGACAACGCTTGAGTGGAGTTCTTCCCTTTTGTGCAAGAAGCCTGTCTGCTCCAGAGCAGGTTTTTCAGAGAAAACGACTGTATTCTTTAGCGATGTTCGCTGCACACGAACCGGCAGCTTTTGCTTTTCTGTCGACTTTCCAGGCATGGACGTCGCTGTGGTCAATCCGTTTGGAGAGAGCACCGTTGGCCGGACAGGCGAGCTAGCGTGTCTTCAACCTTTCGTCAGCCAGCCTATACAACTCTGGGACGACGAAAACCGCGCAAAATACATGTGCGTGGTAGATGTATGCCGTCGTGTAGCAGCTTAGCTTTTATATGCTGGTTTTCCCTCGGCTATCCAGACCCCTGCACAGTGTCTCTGTCTTTTTTGTGCGCGTTCTGTCGCTTTCTTATCTCTCCGCTGGTAAACTTTTAGCGTATCCCGCCGTCATGTGCGTTCCATTCAGAACATTGTACTTGTGTTTTCCCTTACTTCCTTCCTCATTCGTTCTACGTCCACCCTCCCCTTTCACTCATGCAAAACGCCGGTTTCATGTCCTTGTCTCGCCGGTGCACGGGTCCCAGCCAAACGTACTTCGACAAAGCGAAGGGAGGAATGTGGGTACAAGGCGACCATTGCCTTTCATTTGGATCCCCAATAAAAGGGTTCGTGATACTTGGACGGAGCGATGCGACATTAAACCCGAGCGGTGTCAGAGTCAGCAGCTCGGAAATTTACCAAGTGGTAAGCCCGATAACCCGCAAGAGAGGAATCGAGAGAAAAAGGACAGAGAGAAGAACGAAGATCAAGAGCCAAAGGCGAGGGAGCGTCTCTATGTGACTTCACAGAAAGAACAACTCTACATGGCATTTCCCACCGCAGCGAATAGGGTGTGTAGGGTGATCTTATCTTAGGAAAAAAACGGAGAGAGGCATTCGACGAACGGGGCTACAGAAGAAATGTATGGGAAAACGAAGCCGAAAGGGCTTCTACGTGACAGGCAGGTGTTTGCAGCCTTTCCTGGTGGGATGCACTACATTAAGGAAGAAATGTGGCGAAAGGAGGGGACACACTGGCCCGGCGGAACGCGAGAGAAAGAAGACATACGAAGGGCGACGGGGCGTGTTCTGCGAGATGCACACACGGGAGAACTGACAGAGATTACCTTCCTTGTCCTTGGATGCAAATGGACAAGAGCCGTTGGCTGTTTCCATGGTGTGGTACATCGAGTAGCTCTTTCTTTATGTTTGTTTGCGAGTGCAGATTTGAAAAGATCTGTGCTTTTCCTGTATCTGGGCACAATCAGACCTAGAAACCTATCGTTCGGCAGACATGTCTTTTTACGTGCCATAGTTTGAGAAAGCTGTGCCGGACTTGTGCCTTCCCTCTACATGTTGAAGTTAACGACGTATCGCTTTAGCGGTATTCAATTATCTGTTCACAGGTCCTGGGACACCGAGGCGTTAGGGAGTGCATTGCCGTTGGGCGGATTCACAATGATGCCGAGCACATCGTCCTTTTCATTGTTCTCGCGTAGGTTGAAAACGTTTTCCTTAGAAAGAACACGAAAGGCCTCTTGAAGATGAATACTGCGTGAAATCCATGAATACAGCGGCAGTCGTTGCTGTACATTTGGGAGGACCGCAGCGTTCCCAGTGGTCGACGCGTTCGAGTGCTGATGTGCATAACCATACAATGTCTCCTTAGAAGATCAAATAGGTAAAGTCCTTCAATCTCGATATGACCAGTACACCACCTGTGACCTCGGCACACAGCGAGCATCTAACATAATTTCTTACTGACGGCGTTTCAGGCACGACGCTGAAGGAATCATCCAACGTCCAACCAGTGGTTGTTTCTGACCTTGCGTGCACGTCTACATGAACTCTCCAGTACTACACGAATTCTGCACTCTTGTGGACACGAAAGTGTCTGTGGAACACTGCATTTATCGCCTGAACATCACTCCTACACCTTTTCGGGTACTGACTGCTCGTGCGTACAAGATTCCATACCGTTGGAACTTTTCAAACTTGGCTGCCCTTATCGTCGGTTGAACATATGCGATATAAATCGTGACTGTTCCTTGCGCTTCTGCTTTTCTGTGTGCACGCTCAGAGGTACACACCGGTACACGGCCTCGTTCGTCGCAGAGCTGAAGAAGATGATCAGAGAGACCCTGACATCTTTCCATGTACCAAAACACATTTTTATGGTTGGCGAAATCCCCAAGACGAAAAACGGGAAGCTAATGGAGAAGGAACTCAAGAATTTCGTAAACGGCCTGCCTGCAACAAATCTTGCAAGCGCACAAAACCCAGATGTATTCAGAGAGTACGAACGCTTCGTTCACAAACCTCGACTCCATCCACGTACTCCTTCCCCCCATGCGTGGAGGTCAGAATATGAAGAGGAGCATGGCTTCCCTCCTCCTACAGATAGTATGGATTACTAAGCATTTGATGCAGAAAACTAGGCCGGGGAATCTTTCCTTCTTTTTTTGTCGTGACATGGGTATTTGTTTATAATGCCCATGTGCTTCTACCGTCGCACGGATGGTAGGTAAACCGTTTTTGTATGCGTTTAAAAATGCACAAACATGCTCATGTGTTTTCTTTCCGCACACTCGTCCTCCGTCCTACACGGCAGTCGAACATCAATTGGAACAGCAGTACAACAGGCAAAACATTACGGGTGTTCCCTTCTTTATCCAGAGTGTGGGCCGTGAAGAGGGATGCACTGACTCAGATGTTTGACTGCTCCATGTGTTCCTTTGTTACAAGGAAAGAGGAGGAAAACGTGATCGGTCCCGTTCTCTGCTTCAAAGAAAGGAGAGAGATTGACCGATTCGATGTGCCGTTCAGAATATATATCGTGGAGGACAGCCGACCAGAAAAAACGTGGTGCAGAAAAAAGTCGAGTTGTTCTACGTTTTTGCAGATCTGGTGGTCGGTATGTATATATATGTAAATCTATATGAGTTTCTGTAGGCACACAGAGTTCTGCGTATATATATTTCTTTATAAGCATAAATGTAGATACATACATAGGTAGAAATGTGCATTCTCGTTAATGTACATATAGAGGCGTTTGCCCATTTGCCAAGGTATGTAAATAGACTTATTTCTATTGCAGGGTCAACGTGTGTGTTGTGATTTTGTGCACTGGGCGCTTTGTCTCCGGGAAGCTCGACACATTTCTGCTTGGCTTCTTGTCGTTTCAAATGCATTAGGACTCGCTTGCATGCACTTTGGTGCGTGCCATGTCAACGGCCCGTTCTCCTGTCTTTTGCCGAGGCAATTCCACTTTTCTTGACTCCGGCGTTTACCGGACCGAAGCGCGCTTGTGTTAGCAGAGATTCATTTTCCTGCTCGCCTTTTGAACCGCAGCAATCCGCTTTGCTTGGTCTGCCAGGGAGGCCTCACCTTTCCGATTTTAGTTCGATTTCTTGGCTTTCTAGCCTCTTAGCTTCCGATGTGTTGGTTGCAGTTCTTCAGGATTCTATATCTTCGGTGCGGATGACTGGTTCCTGGCAGGACGGCGTTTCTCCCGTTGCAGTCTTGAGGACGTTCCAGGAAAAGTATCTGCAGCACAGGCGTCAGGTTTCCTGTGCAGCAGCCGAAGTACTCTTATGCTGTAGAAACTACAGGCTCTACACGGCGCGTGCTGTTGCTCTTTATAGACTATGCGCAAGTGCCTCAGGTAGAAGAGAGATACGGAAGCCAGTCCAATATTATCGATGCACAAGACTCAACATCCTCACCACTCATCTCCGTGTCTGTGACGCAGCACTCGGGCCGGCTCCAAGCGTGTGGTCGGGCGCTTGAAGTGCACTGAAACGATCAACTCTCCTAGCCAAAAAAGGTATTCACGGAAATATGCACCAATGGAGAGTAGTAGTAGACCTCAGGGATAACAGGTGAAGGAAAATCATTGTCTGAAACCGCCCAAAAGTCATCGACACCCCCGTACAAAGAATTCTTATGCGACTTGGCTTGGTACATGCATGCACCTGATTCCCTGCTTCTAGACAGCCATTTTTTCTTGCATGCTCGAGACAACACGCGCACATAAAATGAAAGATACATGAAACATCGCCATTCTGACGGTGGCATATAAAATCTTTCATCGACGTCACCCATGAATCCAACCCTAGAGATGGACCTAAGAGCCTCGAAGAGAAAAGCTTTTTTGTGTGTTTCACTCGCCACCAGACACGCGTATTGCGGAGGGCTTGCCTTTAACCATTCAGAAAACGGCAGTAGTGTGTGGATTTCCCGAAGCGATGTTTTCCTTTTCTCTCGATTTCACTTGTTTATGTGCCTTTCCTCACCATGTGCTATTGCGACCTCTGTTTACTAACGTATTTGAGGCAAAAAGAAAGGAGTGACAACTCTGCGTTTCCCTATGAGAGCCCGCAAAATGCTCTAGACGACATGTATGCACATTGACAACAAAGATAAATGCATGCATATATATATATATATATATATATAAATTTCTATACATCTGCGTTTTTTGCTGGGTGGACTGTATACGCCCATATGTCTTCCTGTAGTTGTATTGATGCCCTCGAGCCTCCCCGTTGTGTTCCGAATATCCTGTCTCGCCACGATTGGTGATTTTGCTGTTTAAAAAGACCGTTTCGGCGTCCTAAACCCCGAAGACCGAGGCGACTCTTTATGGGGGCTCGTTTTTCTAGGCGTCGATCGTCCTGCCGTCTACTTGTTTACGCGAAAACCCCAAGGAGGCCCTGATTTGATTCCCGCTTACAGGCCGCCCCACTTTCTCCGTGGAACCCGTGCGGTCTCAGATTCAACCAGGGTAGCGCTTTTGTCTGCTTTGAGCCGGTCCGGTCTTTCTCCTCGGCTTGACCATCCTACCTTTCGCAACACACATTCCAGGCTCCGACGGTGTTGCCTTTCACGCGGTTCTTTTCTTCTTGGGAACTTCTTCAGGGGTGGAAGAGGGAGGAGCGTTCCGAGGGATAATACGAACGAAAGGATTCCTGATCGAAGAGGTCGTCGGACTCAGTGCAAAAGTCACTGTGTCGTGCCTGTCGACCTTTGCGGCAGAATACACTATTCTACTTGTAGAGGCAAGCTGCTTAACGCTATTTTTGTAAGCTGTTCTTCATGGGGATAGGGAAAGTGCGAGCGAATGTGTATGGAACGGCGTGAGAGGACACCTGCCACCGTTGAAGGAGCTAAAAGAAGGGCGCTCGTTCGGCGTTCTGTCGATTTCGAATGTGGAGGGGAACCTCTTTTCCGTTTCACCTCTCGAGTAGTTTCGGGTTGTCGACGAAACGGGTAGTCTGGAACAGGCTCTTCGTGTACTGTCACATGCCGTCACACCCGCCTCAGACCTCCGTGTTGCCTTCGTCACTCCCCGTGGGCCATCCTAAGCATCCGCGTACCATCAGACCGCCTGCCGGTTCAGTTGAAACAGTGGAAACAGTCACAGAAGCACGGCAGTTCGCTGTGTTCCTCAGAAGGCGTTCCAGAATGGACACTTCGGACGGGAAGCTCTGTCCCCTTTCGAGTGAGGCACCCGGTAGCGCACTCGAGAAACAGAGTTCCAGGGCCCAGAACCAGCAGACGGACCACAGCGCGAAACGAACGGGCATCAGCGGTGTAACAGAGGAAAATGCGAAAGCCGAAGGAGCGAAAGAGAAGAGAAAAACAGGCCGCCCAGACCCGATTGTTCAGTATGTTGTGCTCCGGAAAGACCTGCAGACTCTCCTGGGATGGCCCGCAGGAGCAGTCATTGCTCAGGCATGTCATGCTTGGTAAGCGGCATCACACGGAGTCCACCGGCTTCCTCCCCCAAACACTATTCGCATCCCTCTTACACGCCGTAGTCGCGAACCGTAGCCACATAAGTCCTGCTTGACGTGCGCACGGACAGAAAATTGGAAGGGGGAAAACCTCTTTTGTGTCTGCGTCTGCGTGGTGGACGCCTTTTTTGTTCATTGGTTACATCTCGAAATCCTGTCTCTAATGTTGCGCGCAGCATTAGCATAGTGGCTTCGACGTATTCTGACCCAGCCGTACAGGCGTACCTTGCAGAAGGTGACAGCATGCGGAAAGTCGTTCTGGAGGTCCACGGCGAAGAGGAGCTTAGAAAGGTCAGCGAGGCTCTCGACGCAAAAGATCTTCGCCACAAACTGTGGATCGAACAGCCCGAAGGGATCCCAACCTGCGTGGCGATACAGCCTATGTCGCGGTCGAAGGTTCACTCTTTTCTCAAAAATTTGAAACTCTATTCGTAGGAGAGAAAGTACGGGATCGGCCTGTACTCTGGAAACGAACAGCGCACCTGGCACATTCCACGCTTACCAACCCGAAGCGACCTGTATTTTGATACCGTCTCGCCCCCGCAACGGGTAGTTGGCTTCTTGCTCGACAGCCGCAAACTCTTCTTTCGGGTGAGAGAGGAACTGGATCTTCTTGCTGGCATGCTGCTCCGACAGCTCCCTACGTACATATGCATATGTAAGTATGCTTCTTGTTTTGCAAGCATGCAGACTATCGTACGTGTACATGCGTTATTACAGGCCCGTGTATATAAATATATATATATATATATATATAGTTGTTCGGCGATGTGCATGCGCTATGACGCCGCAACGGTTGTTAAGCTATACACTGTTAACGCTATCCTTTAAAACAAGTCGTTCTTTCCTTACGCTTAGTTGGTATGGGTCTTCTCGTGTCAATACAGGTCGTCACGCCCTCGTGGGCCTGAGTCGATCTCCGATCAGTGGCATAAAACGGATCTCTGTCCCTCGTTTTAACATTCTCTATAATCTATATATGGTGACATTGAACAAGCATCTCTTCGGTATTGTCAAGGATCATGCCCTGAAAATACGGCGGGAAAAGTCTTGGCAACAGTGGTGCAGAACTCGCAAAACATATGAGGGGACGGCTGCAGGTAGGTCGATGAAAAATTGACAACTCAGCGATTTTTTTGGGCCGTGGTTTCCTGTCACGTATGCAGTGAAGGAGGGCACAGCTTCACTACCTGGATTCCATATTGATGCTTGATTGAGGGCTATGAGCAAACAAAAATTTCTCAAGACTGTTCGCCGTAGCCTACGATACCAAACGAGCTGCCAGTTTCTCACGCGGGATCTACTCGTTCATAGTCCATCGAAAATCAAGGCGTTAAGCCGGCGTCGTGGACGATCGCTGTTCGTTTCTGCTTCGTCGTCTCCGCGAATTCTTTTCCCGCATCCTTTTGTTACGCCCACTTTTTCTATGTCTTTACCCTCAAAATCGAGCGAGGCATCCGGAGGCACAGTTGGTTCCACCAGCAGTTCGAGGGGTCTCTGAAGCGTAGACCAAACACTATTGTACTACCTGGTGAAACAGCACAGAATCGGAAGGAACTCTCCTTCTTTTCTCCGTAAATGATTGCGGAGGCGCTTCTATAGCGTTCCTCCAATCTACTCGCAGGCGGGCTGCGTTCTTTTGGACGGTAGAGTGGGAAGGCTCCTCTCGAGTGACGCTCGGCTTGGAGAATACCTGCGTTGTCCCAGAGAAGAGCCTTGGTAAGTTACGTCTGCCCGTCCCGGGAGTCTCCTTCGTCGCGATGTGCGTACGCATCCTTCACAGTTCCAACGAGCATCCTCCCCATACAGATCCACGCATAGTTGTCCGCCGCTGATTCCCGCCCTCATTTTCCCTCGTTTGTAAAAAGGTGGGCGGGAGTGAAACACTGACCACTATAAGCGATGTACGTTCTCATTCTACAAAGCGAAGGAACACGAAAAGGAGTTGTTCTATCGCCAAACCGCTTTTGCCCCGAAGGACCGCACGGCGGTCTTGCCCCTCGCCAGCACAACCCAGGAAACATCCTCCCTGAAATAGCTGACAAATGTAAGTTCTCCTGCTTCCACAGAAAACGCATCGAGAAATATGCGGCTCCGTCAGGCAATTACACCGAGACGACCCGCGACTACTCTCCTGAAGGTGCCACGGGGAAACGGTCTTGACCGGCCTTGCCGGTCCCCCCGCCGCTCACAGCAGAGCAGTGCCTTATTCCAGCTATCGGCAACCAGAGCGAGACACGTATGAATTTTCACTTTTGCCTTCCTGTTATCCCCTTCCCTTGACATGATCTCGAAGCGGGGCACTCCTGATGGAGTTCGTTACTGCCTGGTGCGTCTTGCTACAACGTCCATTGCAACCACAGGAGAGCCGGCGAGCAGCTTTGTTCTCGCGAGAGACGGCAACGCATGCACTTTTCCCGGGGATGGGAAGGTAGCGGCGTCTTGTTCCGCGTCGGCGTCTTTAATAGAAGAGGCATAGGCATGAAGACATCTTCTTTCCGTCAAGTCCTCGTCCTGTCGCTTCCCTCAGGTGTATATACATCCGAGAGCAGCGTAGTAGGAGGCGTGGAACGCCTTTGTGCGGTTTTATGCTCGTTGGCTGCTACACGGTAATAAAGCAAGGCTGCTTCTCAGTGGTCGAACTTTTACCTTTTTCGATCGGCTGTCCGTTTTTCCTTACCTTTTTTCCGGAGGGAAGCGTTTCACTGATTCGGGGGCCGCATTGTCGGCCGTCCGTCTCTCCTCCGCAGAGGCAGTCGGCAGCCATGGCGAGCGCCGCTGCCGTTCCGGGCAGTTCTTTTCGCACTAGATCCGCGGGACCTCGGCGCCTCTCTTTTCCTGGTAAAAGGTCTTGCATCCCCGCAGAGACGTCTCCAGAACCCCGTGACTGTCGAGGGGATTTGAGTTCCTCGCAGGATTCCCCTTCGGCTCGGCGTGCCGGGCACGAAACAAGACAGGCCGGCGATTCTTGTAGTGCTTTCCTCTCCCTTTTCCCTCTGGCGAAGTGGTGGGACTCCCCTACGAAAATGGGAGGCAGTTGCCAGGACGGTGACAGCGGTGGAGCCTTTTCTGCCGGCACCGATCGCTGCGCTGCCCATCCCTCCAGAATCGAACGTCCTTTCGAACGCAAGGGGATTCGATCGTGTACTTCTTTATCCTCGTTTTCCTGTGTTGGGAAGAGGCGATTTCGAGGCGAATGCGCTGCCTCCTCTGGCCGACGGCTCGTAGCTCGCTCCGTTCTCCAGTCGTGCTTTGTTTTACTGGTTTTCTCCGTTCTGTCGCAACAGTTCTTCCCACTCTTCGTCTTCGCTTCTCAATCGGGGAGCGGTGAACCAGCGTCTGCATTTTCAGCCGCACCCCCTGATCATTCCGTTTCTGTCTCTGCCTCCCCGAAGGAGGCTGGGCGAATCTCCTCTCAGGCCGAGCCCGCTCTCGCAGCGCAGTCGCCACCCGCGCCTATCGCCTCGCGGATCGTCGGACGAAAAGAGAACCTCGAACGCCTCGTTGAATTCGATGTTTTTCGGAACGACGATGCAGAGGACGTTCGCTTGCTGCTCCTCCGCACCGACGAGTACCCCGTCAAGTACACCAGCTCTACGATGCAGTACTTCTTACGCATGCCGCTCTTCCAGCAGCTGAGTGTCGTCGCGCGCGAAAAGCAACCGGCCAATCTCGGACAAAAGAGAAAACTCATTGGCGTTGCTGGCACTGCACTCGACGATCAAAACATGGCCAACGTTATGATGCTCGCAATCGATAGCAGCTATCGAAGAATGGGACTTGGTAAGAACCGGCGGAGCGGGCATGTCGCCTTCTCGCCATTTCTCCACGGCGCCCGGGGGGATAGGACGCGCCGGCATAGCTGTTCTCTCCTTTTTTATTCCCCCAGATAGAAGTCGGATTGTGACGCGAACCCCAGAAAACGCACAGATGCCTTTTCCCCGCGAATCGCCGAAGCTTCTAAAACCTGTATGCATACAGAATCGCTAGGCGTGCTAGACATATATATATATATATATATATATCCACGTCGGCCTCTTTGTGAATGCGTCACCGTATCGATCTGTCAGTGGATTCCTGCTTTGTTTCGGCGGCGAGGTATTTCGTGTATAGCTGTGTCCGCGTCTCTATATCTGCGGAGCGGCCTCGCGAAGGCCATGCGCTCGCGTCGAATGGGGGAATGGGGAAAATTGCCGGCGGTCTCCAGCGTTGAGTTGTCGTGCCAGTTTTCTTCAGTTCTTTGCGTGTCTGCATGTGCTCTTGTGCCTTGAGTCTCTGCGTGAGTTTGCAGGACGCGAGCTCCTTCGCCAATCTCTCGAAAAAGCTTCTCTTTTTGCGCGTGGAAGCCACCAGAACCCCAATCCGCGCTACCA